>NW_011889467.1:293818-338886 GCF_000151845.1 Pteropus vampyrus
TTGAATTCAAAATGATCTCGTGTCTTACATTTTTCAATAGCAAACTGTGGGCTTATTTTCTCAAGAAACCACACTCTGGTTTAAGTAGAATTGGAGCACTTCCTGTGTTTTTTACCTGGTGAGTCAGAAACTTGTAATTCTGTCTTCTGTTAGACTTTCATTCATATATTGCCACTCATAATCAGTAGATATTTATTGAGCATCTATTATGTGCAGCACACTGTGGTAGGCACTGTGTTAAATATGTCAATGAATCCATTAGGAATCCTGAATCCAGTGAAGGCGTGGCTTAGTAGGGGAAATAAAACACATCCTTTGATTTGTATGCCACAAGGTGCAATGTTACAAGCATCACATGAGAAATACAAATATAATGTTCCGGGAGCCCAGAAAAGGAAGCTATTCTAATTAGAACAAAAGTGAAGATTTCTAGGTTAGGATAAGAACACATGAAAACGAATGGTCGGAGAGCATTCCAGGTGGAAGGAATAAGTTTGAATGAAGACTTGGACCTGAGGGAGTAGACTGCATATGAGGAGAACCTAATTTAATGAGGCTGAACTCTGAGATGGATATTAAGAAGACTAATGGGAAATAAGGTAAAATGTAGGTTTGTTAACTAATTCATTAATCAACAACTGTTTATTGAATACCACCTGTGTGCCAGGGATTGGTCTAGAAAGTGGTGATGGAAGAATGGACAAGACAGTCTTTAAACTCATGTAAATATTGAGAAATTTCTTGAATGCTAAATATAGAATTTTTGGTGTACAGGCAAGGGATTATCCAAAGTAGTATGGTAGCAACATGATCATGAGCACAGTTTTTCATAAAAAAAAAAAAAGAGTATTATACAAAGCTACTAGCAATGCATCGTCACTAGCAGAAATTTAAAACTGCTGTGAAACCTGTGTTATTCCCAGTTAACATTTCTAGAAAGTAAAACAACTGGCATGATAAAATAAATGACGTTGTGTATAATATCACATTTTAAAGAATCGATTTCACATCTATTATCTCATTCGTTCCTCTGTCAACTCTATGATTATTATTATTATCATTATTTCCATTTTATAGATGAGGCTTAGAGACTATATGACTCGCTGACAAACAGCTTTTAGTGTCTGAGCCAGGATTTGAACTCAAATATTCTGTCACCTCAGATCCCCCACTATTTTTCTAGTGTTCAACCTATAAGAATCAAAGGCTCCAAAAACAATCTTCCTCTATATATTTTTTCCTATCTTGTTTCTTGTCTTGTTATTCCAACAGTAGGTACAAGAAAATGCTAAAAAATATTCATTATGGGCATAGATTTCTGAAAATCTTTTCAGCTGTCAGTTTGGATATAAATTTAAAACAGTATTGTGAAAAATCATATGAGAACATCACAAGACTGGATCCCAATTGCTTTACAGATGCTGATTCCTTGGCGTCTGGTGGGGTTTTGTGTATACTATTTAATAACATTTCTGGATTGGTCTGTGCGAGTCTGCTGAAATCCCTTGTTGGCATTCTTTTTCTCACCCTGAAGATCTCCCATATTGGTATGATAGGTATCTCATAAAGGTTACTTCCTTCCAAGGCTACAGCAACATTGATCTTTCGTGGACTGCAGGAGTGGCGTTTTCTTTGAGAGAAGCCATATTGATTATTTATTAGAGTTTTAGCTCAGTGATGCTGAGATAGTAGGAGACTTCAAAGGAAGAATCAGGGTTTTGATACCCACTTGTCAAGTTTGAAAGGCAGTAACAACCTATTCATAAATTCTTCTTGCTGATACAACAGCAGCATTAAATGGCACTGAGACATCCAGGCAATTGTATAACAGTTCTATCAAAGAGATTTTTGGGCACCACATAGATAAAACCATGTGTAACAAATATTCTTTGCATGGCTCCAACAGAAACTACGGGAACCATTCCACACCACTCAGGTTCATGATCTTATCGAATGCTCATAACCATTTTATGAGACACCTGATATGATACCCCTGTGTTACAGATGTGCGACTCTTGCTAAACTCACTCTTCTGCCTTTGCACAAGCTCATTCCTATTCTGGAAGTGACCTACTCCATCTTGTCTATCTACTAAACTCTACATAAATGTTGAAACCCAGCTTAAGTGTCCCCTACTCTGTGACACTTTTCCTTATACACTCTCCATTCATTCTTTTCACAGTATGGAGGGCCAACCTTGTGCCTGGCCCTGTGCTGGGGATTTGGGATACAGTCGAGCAATGAATCAGGCTGACAAAAGTCCTGCCCTTATTGAAATTGCTTTCTAGTGAGGAGAGACAATAAAGCAGACAAAGAAATACAAGAATCTCATATTGTGAAATGTGCCATGAAGAAGACAGGGTGCTGTAATAGAGAATGAGGATGCAGGAGGTAGTTGGGTGGTCAGGGAAGCCTCCCCTTGGCCTTCATCTTTCTACCTTTCACTCGTATTCATACATTGATTATTCTGCTAGACCTATTTGTCTCCTCGTCTTCTCTACCCAAGAGTCTGTAGGCTTCTTGACCAAATGGTACTTCCCATTGGGAGGCTTTCCATCTCTGAATACACTGCTGCAGAGGAGGCACCTCAGACATATTTGTTGAACTGACTAGAAAACTTAGGCCCTGAACAATGGACCTGCCTAAAGTTTATACCATTAGAAATGTGTAGAACAGGATTTGAACCTGATCTGTCGGACTCCAGGTGTAGTGTTCTTTCCCCCATATTACAGCTTTCTTTCGGTATCCCTTTAATGACTGCCCAAGGCCCTACATGATCTACACCATTACCATCTTCATCCCGCCACCCCTCCGCCACTGACTTCCTCTCCTACTCTCTCCTCACTCTGATCTAGCCCACTAGCCCCCTTGCTGTTCCTTGAACAGGCCATGTATGCTCCCACCTTGGGATCTCTCTCTACTTGTTTTCTCACCTTGCAGTACCCTTTCCCACCTGTCTCCTGGGCAACTCCCTGTCTCCTTCATAGCGTCACTCAAATATCATCTTCTCAATTAGGGTTATCTCATACTCCCTGTTTAAATCTCTAACTTGCTCCCTCAGTACTCCTGATCCCTCTTAACCAGTCTCACACCCACCTCCCCATCCCCTGCCATCCGCTGTGGCATTTATCATCTTCTACTATATTAGGTGGCTGCCTTTTAAAGATTATATTTATTGTTTATTCTCTCTCCCCAGCTAAAAGATATGATCTTGTTCTATTTTATTTACCATTGTATCTCAATGTCCTAGAACAGTGCCTGGGACATAATAGTCATCCAATAACTATTTGTTGAGTGAACTTTGAATAAAATTTGTTTAATCGGATATCACTCATATATCTTTGAGAAACGATATCTAAATATCAAAATTTAATGCAGATAGCAAACAAAGGTCATCCTGTGTTACCACTGGATCCTTTGATGCTGTCCTACCTATGCCAAGTACAGCATGGTGCTAGGGCATGAACAGAGAACAGGAAACCTGGCCCATTCTTCAGGGTAAGGCTCTGCCTCATTTATATTTGCTAGACAGGTCTCTCGTTGATCATCTGGGTAAGGGTCATATGTCTGGCCAGCTTCTATTTACTCTAATAGCACTTTGCCAGGCACAACGAAAAGATGTGTTTAGGAACTGTTTGGTGAATGGTCTCACACACAGTCAGCAACTGGGCATTTGTTGAGTTCTCTTCTAGTATCTTCCAGAGTCTTTCCTCTAAAAGAATAGCATTGCATGATTCTCCAGTTGGCTCGTGAATTTGATCTGGCCTACTTTCTATAAGACATGGGGAAATAATGGGAGTGATGGCCTCTTTTTTAAATGACCCTTTCTCCACCTATTAATTTTGCTTTTCTGTTTATCCATGGAAGTTCTACATCTGACAACAAAGCAGCTACCAAGATAGGTTCTCTCCAACTTGGCAAGTAGAACCATCTTCCACACCCAAATCGTATTTAAATAAATAGATCTCAACTTCTTACCTCTTTGCTCCTAATACTTCATTTCTTTTGCTGGGTGTTTTTAGAAGTCATCCAAATTTTATTTAAATGCTGCTGCAGCATAAACATTACTTTAAAATGAAATTTCAAAACATTAAGCATTTTCAAATATGAACTTTGGGTGGGTATGCTCTGTAATCTTCATATATTTTTCAGAATTTGCCCTAGAACAAAGGACTTTCAAGACATCGTAATTGAATTCAAATTAGGTAGAATGAAATCTCATTGCTATGGAAGAGTAGAATCGGAAGCTCTGCCTGCTCACTGTCACCACACAACCTAGGTCCCTAGGTCCCTAGGTCCCTACCCTACCCTACCCTACCTGCCGTTTCCACACAGCTATCCGATGGCAGCCTAGTTCCCCAACTCACATCATTCCTCAGAAGTCCAGTTCCCTTGCACGAGACACATAATCACACAGGGGGCCTTATAGATACATAGCAGTAGTAAATACCATTCCCTCAGATATGTAATTATGCTTCAGTCTGATACACGTGTTGGTATACTACACACACTCACCTCACACCTACACCTACATACTCATGCCCACACACACTGCAATCCAGCCCAATTTTTCTCGTAGACACTCAAATACAGAAGCTCACTAGTGCTCGAGTCTCTCCTCTCTCCCTTAAAAGAGTCTTATCTATGATAGAGGGTATAATCCCTTCTTCGGATCAGCAGTGTAGAAAACGATGGACATAAGAAAAATGAGTAGGGCTTCTTAGAGAAATACTAAAAAAGATGGGAATTGTATATTTACTAGATTAATATCTACAGCATTATAATTACCATTAAACAGTTAAATAAGCATTTACTTTATTTACTAAATATATCTATTGGGTAATGGTTTTGGTTTTTAAAAACGGAATTTAATTTCTCCGAGGTGGTGTTCAAAACTTCCTTCAATAGCAAGTGGCTTTAAGCCATAGACCACATTTATATAGGAGTAAAGGAATCGCAATGAGACTGAATTATTCTCAGAGCTACAGAGAATTCTGAAGTTCTGTAGAGTCTCCCTTGAGCTCTCAGTGTAATACTGCTTGACACTTGTGTGTGCAATTACCTGAGGCCAGAGAAGGAACTCTCCCATAGCATCAGTGCCTGCAGCTCACACAGGGCTGGTAACAGGGCCTGTTCCCAAAATCCACATGTGAAATACTCAAGATTGACAGATCACTGAGTAGAGTGCTCAGAAGGATCTTGCCTGAGTCATGAGGAATAATAAGCTGTAGAGAAAACACTGGTTTTTTTCTTGCTTACCAAATCTCAGAAAGCAAGACCTGGATGGATCAGAGATCGAACTATTTCCAAGCAACTTAATTGCATCAGAGAACAGGCTCGAAAATATTTATAAGAATACAAAAATATCTAACACACGACAAAATAAAGTTCTTTCTGTGTATTAAGAAAGAAAGAAAAGTAAGGAAAAGAAAAAAACAGGAAAGAAGATGATTAAAGTAGATGACTTCTAAGGTTCTTTCCAGCTCTTTTCAGTTTGGAATTCTGTGTCCTGAGTGTATTATTGAGAGTAATTTTGGTGAGCCTTAGAAGAAATTTAAAAAATAAAGGCAGATGGAAGCTCTGTTTGCAGTCTCTTAGGGTGCTAGTTTCTATCACACTTCTGCGTGCGGGGTGTAGACAGAGAATAGTGAAGCATTCATTAACATTGCAGATTCTCAAACTTTGATAATAGAGAACAGTGTCAAAATTACTTACACATATAAGCTGCCACACTTCTGACAAATACATTAATTTCTTCTGTTCTTTAATAGTTATCTCTAGAATACTTTGCTGAAACATATTTTGGTGAGCGTGTTTATGTATTATGAGGAAGCAACAGAAAAGGAGTGGGAGTAGAGGAGATAGTACCGATTGTTTAAAAAGTATTATTAAAATTTAGAATTTCTATTATTTTTTCCAGCTTTATTGAGATATAATTGACATATAACATTGCATAAGTTTAAGGTATATAACATGATCATTTGATACACTTACATTATTATAAAATGGTTACCACAGTAGAGTTAGTCACCACCTCCATCACCACACAGTTACCTTTTTTTTTTTTTTTGTGGTGAGAACATTTAAGCCATACTCTCTTACCAACTTTTAAGTGTATATACAGTATCGTTAACTATAACCACCATGCTGTGCATTAGACCCTCAGAACTTATTCATCTTCTAACTTGAAGTTTGTGCCCTTTGACCGATATCTTCCCATCTCCCCCATCCCTCAGCCCCTGGTTAACCACCATTCTGCTTTCTGTTTCTATGAGTTTGATGTTTTCAGATTCCACATATAGGGGAAATCATATGGTATTTGTCTTCCTCTGTCTGACTTGTTTCACTTAGCATAATGCCCTCAAGGTCCATCCATGTTATTGCAAATGGCAGGATTTCCTTCTTTCTCATGGCCGAATAATATCCCATTGTATATACATACCACGTCTTTAGCCACTCATCTGTAGACAGACATTTGGTTGAGGTGTGTGGAGCACTGGGGGTGCCCACGGGCCAGCTGGGGAGGACATGGAGACAAGGTATCCCCAGCAGCTTGTAGGCAGGCTTCTTAATGGAGCTGTGCAGCAGCTAGTAAGATGCACCTCCCTTTAACATCCTCCGAGAGCACCATCTGCTGCTCTTCCAGATGCTTCCTGACCCCAGTCAAGCAGCTCACAGTTCAGTACTCTGTATGGGGTGAGAGAGAAGTGGGCGCCTTTAGCGGCGTCCCACACAGCTGGCAAAGCCACGTGCTCACTCACGCACTCACTTTCCCCCGTGGGAGAAATCACAGCAGAAAAGATCTCTCTGCACTTTGCGGTATCGCCTTGGGGGAGGGGTGGTTCAGGTAAAGTCAAATTTGTCTTCTTATCCTATTGAACGCTTACACACTCATGTGGTTTTTTTTGTTGTTGTTTTGTTTTTTTTGTTGTTGTTTTGGTTTTTTGCTCCAACAATGTGTTGGACTTCCTCAAAGGCTCTCTTATCCATATGTGACTGTTTCTGTTTAAGACAGTGTTCTCCAGGGGCTCTGGGACCACAGCTGCAAGGGACTAGAGCTGGTTCATAGGCCACTGAAAGGTCCACAGTCGAGACTGAGATTTGTATACCTGTTATCCAACAAATGTGTGAGCGAGACTCCTCCTGGGTCCCTTGGAGAATGTTGCTAGATCCCACAGCTCCCGCAAAGCCACCTCTATCTGTAGGTGGATGCCAAATTGTTGGTGGCACGAGATATGAATGAGAGACATCTTGCTCAGCCATGTTGCCGATGTCGCTCTAGAATCTCCATTCTTAAATTTGAAGTACAGCTTAAGTCTAGAGAAAGACCAGGCAGTACAAATGTCCCAAGTCACAGCTTGAGAGTTTCCCTCAGGTTTCAAGTGCATTCTAAACAGAAAGCAAATACCAGAGGGACTTGCTTTACTTGGGGCTGTTTCTTATTTCTCCATGAAAATCACTATAATCTCCCCACTGTCTGAGTGAGGAATCCCAGGGTGGTGTGAGGAAAAAGGTGAGCTAGAGAAGGATTGAGTTGGATGCATGAGGAAAAGTGTTTTGTTCTGCCTTCTGCTCCTACTGTTCAGTTAGAAGTAGGTAGATACGCTTTGCTTCTTCTACCATTTTAATTGCAAGTATTCTTCCCACCCCATACTGCTTCCGGGTTGGGAACTCAAAGCCTTCTACCAATAACTTTGGAGAATTTTAAAAAAAAATAAAAATGACACAGAATAGGAAGGTTTGGAATTACTGAGGAAAATTTTATTTCCCCCAAAACTTTAGGGATCATGCAGAGCATTGAGAGGAATTGAAGGAGAAAGAAAAATATATAAATATATAAATATCCAATGTCTGCTTCCAAGATAGATGGAAGGCAACATACATGGAAGTACGAATTCTCTAGGAGGAAAGATCTTAACATTGGGTAAAACACATAAACCAAGTGGTGGAAGGAAGGGACTATATTATATTTTTAAAAGACCCTGTCAGAAGATAGCTATGATGAAACTCAGTTCTAAACGCCTTAAGATCTACAACATATACAATGTGTAGTTATTCTTGCTTTAGTCTGATTAAGTATTTGAGTTCATCAGGTAAATAAACATTTTTTTCTTTCCAGAGGTTCTAGGAGGAATTTGTCAAGAGGGACGCTAAGAGGAGTGTTGGTAGCCATATCCTTGATGGCTTTCCCCTGTGCAGTGACATATATGATGCTTAGGAAATGCAAGGGCAAAGACATTTTATAGTTCTATAATGGTGACTTTTAGGTGCCAGCTGATTGTAACCCAGGTATGGTTAAATATGCAAGCAAAAATACAGCTTTCGCAAGAATTATATGCTTTTAAGAGCTTATATCATTTTTTCTAGTACTGCAGTCAACCAACAACTAACTAACTATTTCATCAATCAATAATTATGCTAAGCAGGGCTGAAATTAGGAAATCACTACCTGCTGTAAAGAATATACAGCCAAATGTATAATGGCTTGATCAAAATATAGATTTACTTCTTGTTCATTTAAAAGTACGAGATGGATGCTTCTGGCTGGGGAGGTCGGTTCTCCAACAGTCATTGAGTGGCTCAAGCTGACAAAGACTTCGTCATCGTCCTACTCAGCCTCCTTGATCTCCATGTTAATCCCCATCCAAATCAGCTGGAAAGGGAAAAGAACATCATTTATTTGAGAGATTCTAATGCATCAAGGATTAATGTGGCACAGAGCATTTCCTCTCACATTTCGTTGGCTAGATCTCGTTCATATAACCACACTTGATGCAAGTGAGGCTGGGAAGTGCCATTTACAACTATGTACATTACGGACAGTCTCTGTCATGTGTACGATTCTGGTTAAAATATTCCTTTGTATCCTCCCATGTAGCACACACTCAAGACCTCTTTAAGTGACATACCCCCAAATCTCATGCAGTCACCAAATGTAGCTCAATCAGATCTCGATATAGTTCCTTATGTTCTGATTACACATGACCTGAAAAGCTGAATTATCAGTATCTCCACCTCGCTGTACCCAAAATAGAATAGTGGAGTAGGAAAGGGTGAACACAGTGAGAAACCCGTTTGGAAAGGGATGCTGTGAAATTCTCTGGCATGGCCATGAAGAAATGTCCACGATAAACCCCTAATTCTGCTTTCTTGGAGGAATTCCTTTTCTATTACTCTCCATGGCACCTGGCTACACATTTCAGGATGTTCTTTATTGTTCATTATTCTTCATTGCCACATCGAAAGTGGGTGAGAAAGAAATAAACAGCCCTGACAGCTGACAGCTGGTAGCAGGCCTGGCAACTAAATTTAGGCCATGGTGTTTACTGCTAAATAGCTAGGCCATGGTGTTCTCTGCTGAAATAAACAGTTCCATACAATATCAACAGCATTTGAAAAGAGATCACTCCGCGACCTTGATGAAATAAAAGAAAAAAACAAGGCTTCTCAGTAATCATGACTAAATGCAGCCAAAAAACAAGAACACCCCGCACCCACAGAAAATAACTAAAGACCTCCCATTCCTGGTAATACAACTATTTTACCAATGACAACTCTAGCCCATATCATTCTCTCTACCTCCTAGATAAAACACACAATACCAAATTACAGATTTGTCCCTGTTTCCTGATAGCATTTAATCCAGAACACATGCCCATTTCTTTAAGTCCTCCCTAAAATTCTGTAGCACAAAGCCAAACATTCCCATCCGCTAAGGGCTGAATTGTGTCCCCCCCAAAAAATAAATTCATGTTGCATTTCTAACCAGTGCTCCAGAATGTAACTGTATTTGGACATCCTATATTTAAAGAGGTGATTAAGTTAAATTGAGATCTTTAGAGTGGGCCCCAATCTAATCTGACTGGTATCCTTCTGCAAAGAGGCGATTAGGACTCACAGACGTCAGAGGCAGGCATGCAAGAGAAAAGACCATGTGTGGACACAGAGAAGACAGCCACCTGCAAGACAAGGAGGGAGGCCTCAGAAGAAACCAAAGCAGCCGACACCTCTATCTCAAGACTTCCAGTCTCTAGAACTGTGCGAAATAAATTTGTTAAGCCACCCAGTGTGTGGTATTTGTTGTGATAGCCCTTGCAAACTCATACTCCATCCTAACTGGCTCTTATGGATGCACCCTGATTCCCCGTGGTGTGTAGTCTCCCTTGCTGCAGCGAGTTAAAAAATGAATTTTGACTACAGTAGTTTTCCTGGTGGCCTTTGGTATTGAGCTTTATCATGAATGTGAAGGGGACAGTCTCTGGTTGGGAAATGTATAGATTTTATAGGATGCTTCTTGCTGGTGCCAATAATTTTTTTTTTTTACTACATATATGTAAATTTACATATATATATATATTCCTTTTGAAATTATTACTGGGGGAAAAAAAACAGGTTTATTTTTATTTGCTCTCAGGCACTTCAACGTGTCAGTAATTATATACCTGAAGTTCTTTCGTAGACATCATTAAGTCTCCTCTGTTTCCTGATTACCTTCCCTGATGCTTCTCTCTCTCAACTTGACGCTGTTACCTTGTGACCATCCGAGATTATAGGCTTGCAGGAAGCTAACACCCTTAAACTGAGTCTGTTTTTGTAACTGCAAAATTTTTATGGGTATTTGTTGGTCAAAGCCTTCGTCAGTCTTATTTTATACTTTTGGGGTTCCAAAAGCAGTCAGCCTTTCTAATCCTATGGAAACTCTAAATTTTTGGACTCCATTACTATTTTTCATTTTTGCTTGTAAGCATGCATCTTATTTCCTGATCTCATATTTTTCTTTTAATATTTACCTAACTATATTGAGCTATTATCACCTTGCTAAACATAAGAAACACCAATCAACACATACCAACACTCACTTTTTCAAAATGTTTTCTCCAAGAGCTACTAGTTCAGCACGTACATGGTCTGCCTCCAAAATTATTGAAAGCAAAAGTTTTATGACATGTTTTGTTATGGCATTATACAGTTCTCCAGTTTTTAGCTTTCCAAATTTATTTTCTTATAACCTGTTGCCTGCTGTCACCCCTCTAAACCAATGCCACATATTTTAAGGTTTAGTCGTGGTAAAATTTTACTCCAAAGTAGTAAATTCTGTATTAGGATAACTATAGTTATTGTACAGTATGTAAAAGTTGATGGGAAATAACAGTTTAGCAAAAGCCTCAGCTGTTCCTTTCTGTAATTGCATGGCTTCCTCTTTAGTCAGGAATGTAACTCTAGAATCTCAACATGTTCAAAACTGATCTCAACGACCCTTATCTCCTCTGTTCTTTCTCAAGTGCTGCCCGTCTCAGTTATGGCCCTACCACCTACCAAGTCTGCCCAGCCCAAACCCTCTCTCCCACTTCTAAACCATCCACAAAGCCCTAAATAACTCGAATCTGCCCCTCTTCTTCAGCTGTACCCTCCTTTCCAGAGTTTAGATTTTTCTGATCTCTAACCTAGATCATGTACCAGGCTTCTAAACGATCTCCTTTCATCCTTCTACTTTTCCTTAATTCTGCACACACAGCTTCAGCACTATCCTTAATATGTCACTTTTCTCTTCAGAACTCTTCAATGGCTTCCAGTCACCCTTCCAGTGCAACCTAAACCCCTTACAAGGCCCGACAAGGCCCTTAATCATTTGTCCCCTGCCCACCACTCTGTCTCAGCCTACTCTCCCCATGCCCTTCATTCGCCAAGCCACAATAGCCTCTCAGTTCCTTGACATGCAGGCTGTGCTCCCTCCCCATCTGTGAGCCTTTACACTTGCCTGGTTTTCTTCCAGAACACCCTTTACTGTAACTCTTCTTTTCTTTGACTACCGGTCATGTTGGGGACCTCGATTTAAATAACTCTTTTTCTCTTAACCTATTGACCTCCCACCAGAAGAAAATTCTGAGTCAGATGCTCCTCCTATGTGCTCTCATATTATTTGAATTATACCATTTTAGCACATATTAATCCAAAAATGTTTATAGAGCTGTAATGATGATGATGATGATAGCAATATTAATCATAATAACTAACATTTATTGAATATTTACACTGTACTTGGCACTGTGCTATATACTGAGCATGTACTGGTGAGGAAAGTAGATATGGTCTTTGCTCTAGACATAAGGGGCAAATATTGAATATTTACACTGTACTTGGCACTGTGCTATATACTGAGCATGTACTGGTGAGGAAAGTAGATATGGTCTTTGCTCATAGACATAAGGGGCAATAAAAATAAGTGACTACCCAAATAATATATTGTGTTAGAAAATATATATTGGGTTGAATCACATGAAATTATTGATATTTGACCGATTTTGCCTTATAAAAATGGCAATTTCACATAATTGGCCTAATATTTTAAGAGTTTGCTAAGCAGTAAAAGAATACATGGAAAGGGAAAGCACAGGAAGGGAAAAGCAACTCCTTCAGAGGGGGTGATCGAGGAAAACTTTCTGAAGAAATAATATTCGATTGGGAGATAAATTTCCTCTATATAAGAAATGTTCACTGCACTGGATGGTAATTATTTGTTTTAATTGTTTCCTCCACTAAATGATAAGCATCAGAATGACAGTCTTATTTCCTTTTGTGAAAAAGGAGATATGCAGTTAAAAGTTTGCTTAATGAATAAAGGAGCGTGTGAACAAATGAACGAATGGGTCTGAACTCCTAGCATACCTTCAATATTGTCTCATATCCCTCTTTTTTCCTCAAGCTATATCATCTCGTGGTTTAGAGATTCTTGTTTTTTTCTTATAATCGAAGCATTCATTCTAACCTTCTTGCTTTTTCTCTTTTCTTCTGTGTGGAAAATGCTTATTTACCTGGCTAATTTATACTTACGCTTCATTACTCATATTAGGTGTCACTTCTTCCAGGAAGAGGTTCCCTGACCACTTACTTTCCTTTCACCAAACCCATCCTGTTCTAGGTTCTCTTCAGTACTTTGAATTCCTGCAATCATAGCACTTGCCACATGTTTTGAAATGATTTCGTGTATGTCTTGTTCTTCTCTATTAAATTGTAAAATACGCCAGAGCAGTGCCTAAGTTTGACTTTTTATTGTCTCTCCAATAGTAAGGACTGTCGGACTGGGAATACCACATGAACAGTATATCTGTGTCTATCGAGAGATATTTAGTTTCACTAAAAACTGGGAAATTAAATTTTTGGAGATCAAAATCGACTCCAGTATTTTGGGGTTTTGGAGTTATAAAAGTAGTACACTAAATTCAAAAAGTCATAGTATTTTATATGTGGTTTTATTTCATGTCTCTGCTTTGTCCCTAGAAAAATACATCCATTATGCATGTAGTCATGATAACCTCAAATGAACAATTAGGAATTGGGCTAATATAAATAAGAAACGACCACTTTATTATCTTAAACACAGAAAGAACAATTGACCTACAACATTTAACAGTATTTGAACATACGGTTTATCCTATAGGAAGTCTGGAAAAAAGTGATTTGCCTCACGAGTAGATGCTTTATAATGATAGAAAGTTACATCCGAGGAAATCCTCTAATTCCAGATCCCTGTCACACGTAAAGTACATTTTTTTCTCTGCCAGTAAAAAAATATCTCCATATCTATCCATCTGTCTATCTACCTACCTACCTCTTTGTGCAGTATCCTGGACTGCTGCATTCCAGAGGTGTCATCTTCCACACCTCAGCTCAGGCCTGCACAGTTGGTATTGATGACTGAATGTGAACACAGCAGGAAAGAAGCTGCTTGATTCGTTTGCCTGTGAATGGTAGGACAGCCCCGGGGAGGGGTTTTACAGAGGAGCCAAGACCAGGCAACATTTTTATAAAAGAAAGTGTCAGAAGGGTAATATTGAAGTCGTTTGTGTGCCCAACCAAAAACGAGAACCCAAAGCAAAGCTGAAATACATACCCGTGGCTTATCAGGTAGTAGCTAGGCCTCAAGAGGAACCACTTTACTCTGATGACCATTCATGCTGCATCTTGTGCCAGAGAGAAACTTTGGAGGCCCTAGCCTGGTTTCTGGGTCTTGTTCTTCTGTGTTCTAAGGTGACAACACCCTGACCTCACCCTGGGTTGGCACCAGATTCTTTAGACTACACCTGCAGGAAAGTCGGCGTTTACAGATGAGGTTAATATTGTACTACTGAAGTGTGCTGGTAGGGATGGACACTGCGATCAGATTGTGCTGTCTTTTGTTGATTGTTCATGAGTGTATTACCCATCAAGACTGATATGAATTTAATTTGGTCCTGTCAAGCTTGAATTTTTTAAAAAAATAATAAGCTCTGGGATCTAATAACATACAGCATGGTGACTATAGTTAATTATACTGTATTATGTGTTTGAAATGTGCTGAGATTAGATCTTAAGCATTCTCACCACATATTCACACTATGTGAAGTGATAGATGTGTTAATGAACTCGCTCGTGGTAATCATTTTACAATTTATACATATATTAAGTCATCATGTTGTATACTTTAAATGTATACAATTTTCTTTGCTAATAATTCGTCAATAAAGCTAGAAAAAATAGATATTTTAAATTTTGTTTTGAAACTAGTTGTAATAGCCCTCACTATTCTATACCTCAGTGAGTTTTCTTAGATAACGAAGATGATAACCACTATTATTTTTGAGGACTTACTATGTGCCAGGCACTCAATAAGAACTTTATGTGTATAACATTATTTAACCATTGAAAGGCAGACCAGTCTGTTGGATCTAGAGTCAGACTGCTTGGGTCAGCATTCTTGATCCAACACTTACAAACTGTGTGGACTCTGGGATTCAGTGTCCAAGCGTTGTAGAACATATTGTCTATGCTTTGTTTTTATGCTACAATGGCAGAGTTGAGTAGTTGTCGCAGGCAACTGCATGGCCTGCAAAGCCTAAAATACTTACCATCTAGCGCTTTACAGAAAACAATTTGCTAACTCTTGCCCTAGTGCGATGATTTCAGGTCATCATTTAAAATCCAGCACATGCTGGTGAAGAGCGCAGGCTTTGGTGTCAGAGATCCGAATTCAAGCACTAGCTCAGCCACTTAGTTGTGTGACCTTGAACACATGACTCCCTGTACTTAAGTTTCCTCATCTGCAAAAGGAGGAAGATAATAACTACCTCACTGAGTAGTGTGAGGATGTGAGGATAAAATGAGTAGACCATGTGAAGAGTTCAGCAAATGTCTGGCACACAGTAAGTGCTCATTTATTTTATCTGCTATTGTTGTTATGAGCTCCTTATTGGAAGCTCACTGGCTTTGCTAGAGCAAAAACTTGTGAATGTGGAGTGATAGAGGATAAAAATAGAAAAGAAGTGGTAGAATCCTGAGTGTGGGGCAGATAACAGAAGCAACTGAGAGGCTTCAGAGTTCCCAGTTAAACAAACATGTAACAGGGAGCCATTGAAGGGGTGGGGGTCAGAATGGCACAATGAAAAATGCTATTTGAGGAAGATCTCATGTACCTTCCTCTTTCTCTTCTTTTTTTCCTACAGCACTTACCAGTTGTCATCAGCACAACACAAAGTATGACTTATTTATTACACATATTTTTCATTGCCTATCTCTTACTGTTAGAAAATCAGTTCCACGGGGTCAAGGATCTTTGATTACGAAGGGATCCCAAGCATCTAGGACAATGCATACAAGGCACTCAATAACTGTTGAATGCGTTTGTCCAGCAATGTGTAAGAAAGGCAGGGTGTAGGATCGCCACTTAGGAGGTTAGTGCACTCTCCAGTAGGCATGAGGATATGGGTGCTAGTTTAGGGTCATGGAAATGATCACAGAAAGACAAGGATGACGTTGTTTTTTATTTCCAAATATTTTGCAGGATTTAGTAACTAACGAACAAGAAAAGTCGAGAAGTTTGTTGAAGTAAAGTGTTGTTTTTTTTTTCTAAAAAACTTAATATATGCATTTTTACACCTGGTTGGATCCTCAAACCAGTTAACAGGTGTAATTTGACAATGGAGAAATAAATGGATATGCGAGGGGAAATACGATTGTGGCAAACAACTCCTACTGTTGACAAAATGAACCACTTGGTGTGACGTCTCGCTAACATGCAAGGATGAACTAGTTCTCACCTCGTATCTCTCTCTATTTGAGTCACTGTGATTTATGTTATGGTCCACCACTTATGGACAGTTTTATTACTTCAGTATAATTGTGTATTTATGTTGCAGTCCTGATGCCTTGTTGGTTTTGATACGACTTTCATTCCCTTTTCTCTAAAGAATTCAATATTCATAACTATACATTAAATTCCTTATGTATAAAGCTTCTGAAGATGGCATTTAATTGCTTAAAACTTGCTGATTAAAATGCTGTTTCTGAAGGACTTTCTCCTTTAGGATCCTAGGGTGAGCGAAAGCTGTCTAGAATGGTCTATTTCTGCATCAGTACTCGCCAAGCGCGTTCCGTTTTCAGTGGTGGATCAACCTGCCTGGCTGCTGCTTTTTATAGGTATGAATCAGACTCCACCTTTGGCTCATATTTACTAACCCCCTTTTATCTTCTTAATTCCCCTGAGAAGAGCAGTTCCATACAATTTAGCACACCACAGGTTCCTAAATGAATGCCCTCTTGTCATTTTGAAAATGTCATTGTCATTCCGAAGCATCTCTGTTTTCTTTGCCTTGCTACAGGACAAGGTACAAAAGTAATTATGGTGTAAAAATGTAGTGTATCATTTCTAAAACTTAAATTGACAACTAAGGGGAAATCAAGAAAGAAGTCAAAGAAGCAGAATAGTCAGAAGTCTTACAGTAAGAGGAAGAAACTGCAAGACACTTTATTGAAAGAAAAAAGGAAGGTATTTGTTGAGGATTTTCAGACAGATTTTTCAACTGGTACCGTCATGTACCTAATAAACATGCATTTACCGTGATTTGGTTGAGGAAGGATGAAGATCTCTTCTCCATTCTGGTGCCTTTCAGGTTTTCCAACCTAGTGTTGCTTTGGGGAGTGCTATGGAAGGGTGGTTAAGTGTCTAGGCTCTGGAATCAGATGGTCCTGGATCAAATCCCAGATCTGCCACTTACTTGTAACGTGACCCTGAAAAAGAATACACTATTCCAAGCCTCAGGTTTTATATCTGTTTCATACAAGCGTCTCAAAGTTGCTATGATTAGGATAATCCAACTTTGCACCTCATAAATCTATACATTATAGTTACCATTATTAGTATGCAGATTTTCTGCTTCTGCCAAGACCAGAAAGCTATTTTTGCCCTCCACATACATATCAATGGGTTTTAAGGGGGGACCCTGTCTCTGGCCACATAGTTTCCTATGCGTGGTGGACTTATCATCTTTACCACTGAAGTCTTATCTTTTAGATCCAGTTACACGCTACGACTTTCATGATCGTCTTAGTGAATTATTAGCCCAGGGTCATACATGCCTCTCGGAGAAGTCGTAGGTGTCCAGTAATTCCCCTCGATAGATCTGTACCTTTCATATTGACCCATATTTATACTTTTACAGTGTTGTGACATTTGTGGAGGAATCTTTTAAGGAAGCTAGTGATGTGAATGGAGTACATTCAGATCAGTGCATTATAAGCAATAGAATCTGTGTCAGGCCCCCAGAATTGTACTGTGGAAAGGAGTAAAGAGCTATCACTCACCAATAGTTGAAGAAATAATTCACCAGTGGGTCCAAAAAAGGACTACAGTCCCTTCTGGGGGTACAGTAAGGTCTCGGGAACTATTCCATGGATTTACAAGGATTTATGCAGAACCTTTGTCACTTATTTGTTTTTCTTTCCAAAAAGACACTCTAGTTGTGTCACTCAGAAAATAAATCTTAGCCTAAGTACCAGTATCAATTTAATTTCACAGTTACTAGAGTATAAATGGAGATGGTTTGAACTACAAATAACATATAAACCAACTCAAACTTGGTTAAATAATGAGGGGAATTTGTAGACTCATGTACCTGAAAAATTCATAGAAGCTGCGAGCTTTAGGTAGTCTGATTCAGTGACCAAACAGCATCACCAAGGACCTGCTCTGTTTCACTCTTCCATGCGGTTATCTTCATCCCAAGGCCAGTTATTGTATTCCTTGGTCACAGATGGTTGTGAGCAGCTCCCTAGGGACACGCGTCCTTTTCAAGACAGAGAATGAATGTGTCCTACCATTCCCAGGGACAATGTTGTGTTCAGGTGTTTGTAAAATGCTAATTGGTTTAAGACATTCAGAATTCACCTCCAGAGGCTGGGAATAAAGTTAATCCTATACAAATCACCTAGAAGAGAAAGTCCAGGATACTATTATCATGAAGAAGAGGAAATGGATGCTGGGCAGCAAACCAAAGCAGTCTACTACACTCATTATTCAGCACTTTAGAGACAGTTTCTAAAAGCCTCTGAAGGATGGTTTATATTAATGTATCTGGCTGTTTTGGTTGAGCCCCTTGGAGACTCTGAATATTCCTGGATCTCAATCAACAACAAATACATATTTATTGACTTTGTTACATGCCAAGCAATCTCTTGTCTTTGTACATATCCTGGAAAGAATAACAGGGAATGTTTCTCATCAGAGAATACTGGGTTTATTGGGGTAAAATTTGCACAACTGGTGGAAAATCTCCTGGGTATGGATGAATCCTTTATTGGAGACCTTGGTATTTGGCCAGCGCAGAGACAGCTGGGCTGCTCCAACTGTCCCTTCCCCTCAAGCCACAGTTATTTCTTAAGAAATGCTGCTTCAGCGTTGCTGTCTACAACCCTGATCTCTACCATGTGCAGTTGGAGACTGGTCATGGTTAAGTGTGATGGAGATATAGGCAATATGTCTAGACGTAGGGCCACTTAATTTCAACCTGTGTGTATATGACCGTAATGAATGGGCTCATGACTTCATACGCTCCCCAGTTTGACACACTAAGCCTACAGACATGAGGAGGAGAACATTACTTTTAAGGAAAATAGACAGTTTCCTTGTAATGTTCTGTGAGAGATGATGGCACATCAAATGAATGCCATTCTAACCTCTGCTTCTGGGGTTTCTAGTGGAATGAGGTAGCACTGAGAATCTAGCAGAAATTTGCTTTTAGGTAGTAAGTCAGTTCTTATGGTGGTAATAGAATCTAGAAGCTCTTCAGATTTCTGTTGATTGCTTTTGTGATTTATATGTATGGCTAAGAGCAAGAAATACTATGTTACTCGTTTCATGTTCAAGGATGTAATCTGTGATATATATGCTAGTAACAAATAGCATGTTACAGTTTCCAAAGTAATAGCACACAGCATTTTTATTTCATTTGATCTCCACAAGAATCTTGTGAGTTGAGTAGGAATACACAGTAATTCTATTTTATACATTCTCAGTTTCAGAGAGCTATGCTAGTCAAGGTCATAAAGTAAACAAACAGTGACTAGGGGACTTGAACCCTCGCCACCTCATTCCAAATGTCATGCACTTTCCACTATAGAAAGCACCCCAGAGTTTTTATAAGGAGACATAGGGCAGGGAATCAAGGTCAATAGTGAGCTGTCTCCCTGAGTATTTCCCCAGTCAGGTTTTGGAGGATTCTCCAGTGGAGATGGGAATTGCAATGAGTAGAGGTCTCATGCTGTTATTAGGTATGTTTTCAGTAAAGGACAACAAAGATAAGATTAAGAAATTGTTTTACAAGGTTGTTTTCAAAAGAGATGTAAAAATAGTTCACGTGATGTTATAGAGTTGTTAAGCTGCCATTGCTTTCAGAATAGAGAAGTGTCTTCATCGTGTGTGTCGGCTATTTTAACAATTGCTTTTCTCAGATTAAATCAAGCCACTACCATATCTCAGTTCTCCTCAGCTGATCTGTCCCTCCAGTTTCTTTTTTCTAACCTATGAATGTGTCTCTATGCTACAGCTGAAGTGATCTTCCTGAAACGAAATTTGCATCTTGTCTACCCCTTAAAATGTCCCAGGGGTTCTGCTTTATCGATGGAATAGAGCCCAAAGCCCATCGTGATCTTCCCCACTCACTTTTCTAGTCACCTCCTCATGTGGCACCCTCTATTCCAGGCATTTTGATTGACATCTGTTCTGTGATCTCACCCATGCTGTGATTTATATGATGTCACCTCTGTCAGGAATATGCTCTCCCTTTTTCCTATTGTCCTCGTCCCTTGGCAAGCTTCTTTCTTATTCATCCTTCAGTATTCAGGTCAAGCACTAATTCCTCAGCGAAACCCTTTATGATTCCTTTTGTTGCCAGGCAGATTTAGTCCCTACCTCCTCCTATGGCGACCCCCATAAAAGTTTGCATATATTTTCATCATAACATTCATCTCCTTGGTTTGCTATTATTCATTTTCTTGATCATAGTCCCAACAAATCTATAAACACTTTGAGGTCAGATATACTGGCTGATTATTTTTCTCTTCCAAATTCCAAGTACAACGCCTTGCATATAATTGATGTTCAATGTATTTGCTGAGTGAATGAATGCATAAGAGAATAAATGTTTACTAGGTTGCCTTACTAAAGTGTATGTGTGATGAGTATTTTGTTTAAGTTTATATGAGGTCTTTTCAGGTATGACGAGGAATGGTTGGTTATGTATAGACGTTGTATAATGTCTGGAACGTTGTGTGTACTGTCGGTATCTACTATAGTGAGAAGAAGTAATTAATATCCATAAATGGAGGTATAAAAGAGTGTGGTAGGCAAAGAGAGCTGGGATCTAGTCACAGGTTTTCCAACACTGGTTTGCTAAAAAAAATATGCTGGTCGAGGTTGGGGAAATTGCTTTCTTTGTCTAAGTTTCACTTTTCTCATCTGTAAAATAGGCATGGAGGAGAGAGGTGGATTAGAGGCAGTTTCTCAGGGCCCTTCATGTTGCGAAGGGATGTGATTCTAGGAAGCAGTATGAGTGATTTACCGAAAATGATAAAACCATAAATACTGGTGAAGCTGCACTTAAACCAAAAGTGTCCCTTCAAGATATGGGCATTGCTAATCACGCTTTGAACATCAGGAGACTTTGTTTCCCAGATGCAATGTTTATCTTACTAAAAATGCTATTGAGTTAATTCCTGTCGAGTCCTAGCAACGTCACAGTTTTGAGAACCTTTCTGGTTTTTAATCAGACTGAACATTTTAAGAGTAGTTTGGAAAAAGTAGTTTCAGTATGAAGACTTAAACAGATGACTTTCTTCATGTTTTCTTTTTCTTTCATATAATTCACAGGTTCATTGAAAGTTATTTAAAAAAAGAAGAAGAAATGATGTGGATATGGTCTATCCAATTCTTGGGAAAAATTAAGAAATCAAATACCAAATCCAGTCTTGTCATGTTAGCGTAGGAACATAGCATTGATGTCCATCAATTTGCCAGTGTTTTTAATATATAGCAACCCATGATGCAGCCAGACATTAAAAAGTAATCATTAAGACATTTGAAGTAAGTAAATTAGATTGGATTTTCAAAGTAAACCCTGGGAGTCTTATTTCTTCTGGGTAACTTATAGTCTTTAAGTAGCTTTGCGTCAATGTGTAAATTTACCCTCAGCATTGTTGCAAACTCTCTACTGGTAGATTATGCATGCCCAAGCTTTAGTATCACTTTTTTTCAGATGGAAGATTTATCCAGTATTACCAACTTTTGAAACATTAAAAACCTAAAGAATCCTATGACCTAGAAAATTTTATTAGGTAAAATAATCAGTAAACATGCATACATACAATCACTAAATGATTATGCAAGAATGTTCATAGTGTTCTATTTATAATAGCCCCAAACTGGAAACAGTCCAAATATCTATCAACAATAGCATGGATAAATACATGTTCATTCACACAGTGGAATACCAGACAACATTGAGGATCGATGATCTGCAGTTTTTCACAGCAATGTGGAGATCATAAAATGTTATTTTGAACAAAAGAAGTCATCACACAGAAAGTGCATCCTGTCTCGGTTGCATTTAAATAAGGAAGAAAAACGGCAGAAACTTAGCTGTGCGATTAGAAATTCAGGAGGATAGTGATCTTTGGAAGAGTAGCAGCCAGGACAGGACGTGAAGGAGTGCAAGTAATGTTATATGCCTTGATCCATCTGATGGTCGTGGGTGTATTTGGTTAGTGAAAATTCTTGGCACACTTAACATATGTGTAATTTTACGTGTGTACGTGTACTTCAAAAACAAGATAAAAATAATACAGTATGATTTCACGTATATGTGGAATTAAAAAAAAAAAACAACAAAACAGAAATGGACTTATAGATACAGAGAACAAACTGATGGCTGCCAGAGGGAAGGGGTTGATGGGCAGGTAAAATAGGCGAAGGAGAATAAGAGGTACAAACTTCTAGTTATGAAATAAATAAGTCATGGGGATGTAGTGTACAGGAGTATACAAGAGATATACAACAATATCATGATAACTTTATATGGTGACAAATGGTTATTAAACTTACTGCGGTGATCACATTGTAAGATATATAAATGTCAAATCACTACATCGTACACCTGAAACTAATAAAATATGTCAACTGTACTTAAATAAATAAATATTTTAAATTACATATGGAAGAAAAGGACAGATAATTTAAATTAATTATTTAAAAAATTATACCACGGACCTGACTGAGATTATAACTAATCCACCACCGAGCACTCCTTATAACGTGAAGTTCCTTTGATAGACGCATGTAATTAGGCTCATCTCTCTAGAGTGAATCTGTAATGACTGTCTGCTTGTGTCCTGGCTTGCCTTCGGAGCCTGGCGGGAAATTCACTGGCATCTTTTCGTATATAATTGGAAACGTTTCTCTGTTGTTTTAAAGACGTCAGTAACAGTTGCAGGGCTTTTTGGTCCGGAGTTTTTCATCTTGGACATAACTGCATGGGACTTAATTCTAAAGAACTTCCTGCTGAGAATTCTATTATTAGACCATTTACAGGGGGACAGTCTGGTGCCCTGCATCTTCTCATCCAAAGGTCTCTGTCCTGTTAATCTTTGAACTCTGCTGTAGCTGTCATAATATCTTCCTCCAGGTCACAGTAGGCTGGGGGCACAAATATGACCATGACAGACATTACAAGACAGTATATTTCTGGCTTTCCCCTTAACCAATCTGTAGGAACTTCAGACTCCTCACATTTATCCTGTGGCGTTTTACCCTTATGGGATAGGGGGTCTCAAGTACAGTTATTGATAACTTCCTTCAAATTTTATGTGGCATTTGTCATTTCCCTCCTTTCCTCTTATGTCAAAGGTACCTGCGTCGGCCATGTATTTCTTGTCTCTCCACATCTCCGTTATATCATTTGTCAGTCCAATTAGCTGCTCAGGACACTGTGTGTCATGTTCTAAAGGGCTCCACCCCACCTGCACTATTTCTGTTACCTAAGCTAATAATATCAAGAGGAACACCTATCATTTATTGAGTTCGTGCTAATTGGGCAGGCTAAGCTAAGCCCTTTAAATGGATGATCTCATTGCTACCTTATGAGGAAGGCACTGTTCGTTGCATTGTTTTATAGATGAGAATATTGAAACATGGAGGGATTATTGTCCCAATTCACACAGCTTGTAAGTGGTAAGTGGTAGAGCCAGGATATGAACCCAGGTCTACCTGTCACCAGAGCCCAACCTCAACTCTTAGTAGGAATTGCTGTAAAATAGTACTAACTTGTATTCCCACTGTCATATGAGAGCTGAGGGACACAGTGTGCATTGTCCTCAGAATTTTTCCTTCAGTGACTGGACCATCACGTTTGGGCTAGACACATGCCTCTTGCGTCTGTCTTCTCTTGTCATGTGTCCTTTTCTAAGATGTACCTCAGCCTTTCATGTAAAAAAAAAAGACTGTTGTTTCTTCAGATAGGTTTGATCCTAAGAAGATTTTTGTATGTTTTTACATCATGTGGTTTTGTCACAGATTCTTTATTTTAAACTACTTCGTTTTACTAGTCAATATTTTTAGTGTGCCGTTTTGACTAATGATACATTTTACTTGTTTGTTCTTTAACTTTCTAGGTTTCATTGATTTCTTTCTGTATTATAGTGTTTAATTCACAGAATATTTTATCATGTTTACTCTTCATGTATGTTCCCCTATTTAATTTGATCTCGTGGTAGACCCTGTAACAAATAAGTGGCTTAAAACCATTATTTCCACTTACCATTTCATGTTTGAGTATTGTTTTTAGATACTTTTATTACTTTAAGTTCTTAAAAATCTTTTATCCTTATTTTCTGTTATAAAAGCCTATTTTATCTCACAAGTAGCACAATCTCTGTATCTTTTATGCCTACAGAAGTGGGAGATGGCTGTGAAGATTGGTGAGGCTTGGGCATATGATGGAGGTTTATATGTGTGTTTGTGCCCAATCCAGTCTGTTCTCCAAGCCGCGGGGGTGGAGTGCCAAATATTAGAGATCCAGCCCCTCAGCTGGTTTTGTCATGGTTCTCCCTTCAGAAAAAAGAACCTGTTTTTTGGTTTGAGAGTGGCGGTAATGGTGCACTACTAGTAGTAGTAGTAATAGCAATAGTAGTTGTAGCAGCAGCAGTAGCAAAAGTAGCACAGCTACCATTTATCAAACATCAGTACACCAGATGTGGAACTAGGTGCTTTACTTGCGTTGCGCATCTTATTTAATCTCCCCACAAACCTACAAGTAGGCACTGCCGGTTTCATTTATCACAAGGGAATTTAACTCTGAGAAAGTAAATCATCTGTAGAGTCTGGATTTGAATCCAGATCTGTGTAAATTCCAAAACCCTGGCTTTTTCTGCAGATGCCTCCAGAATGCACATACCTGGGGAAGTGCAGGATTCTCTATGCGCAGGGGACAGGGAGGACTTACCAAGGGCTCCCCCCTTTCACCTGAATTCATCTAATTCTTCCTGCGGAGGGAACACGCCTCATCTCAACCAGACATCTGGTTCCATTGACTCTGTGGAACCAAATACCTTTCCCATCTGACCTGACACATGGATCCAGCCTTCGTGGGTACCAAGCAGCCTCCATATGAAATTCTGTCACCTTGGCTCGCTTCCCTACTTGCAGTTTGGCTGGGATCGGCTGCTTCTGGGTCTTCAAAAAACCCCTGTAGGCAGGCTTTCAGCCCACTGTTTTGTCAAGGCAATGTATCACTTTTGCCTCTCTGCTCATGAGAACTAGAAGTAGCTTTCCTCAGCAAATTCTGTTTCTTTTTGTAGACAGACCTGCTGAATCCCTGAATCTTACCCTCTTTCTTTTTTCTCTCCTAGTTATTTAAACTCTTTAAAATCACTATAAGAAGAACCCAATGGCCAACATCCAACATCAACTCCTATTCACCAACCAGCATTAAGTTACTTTTGAAACCATAGTAACCATCGCTAGCTGCTCTGTAACTTACTCCTGAAGTTCCTTGCAAATTGAAAATAATTTACATGAAACCATTTAAGATTACTTCCGAACTAGACTCGCAACCCTCATCTGCCTAGCTAAGTCTCTTTATAGAAGCTTTGTTTATTTTTCCCTTCCGAAGTTTAAAAACACGTTTGGCTATAACACAATGACAACTTTTCCTTGCAACTACCGGAAATTTCCCCAAAGTTTTACAAGTGTGTTTTTTACCTCCTTGTTTGTAAAAATTAGATTTACTGTCCTTAGTAGATGACCGAAAGAACTACTATATTGATAAAGGAGCATAATCATCTTAGATGATATTTTAAAAACGTCGACTTCCTAGGGGAGGAAGAGAGGCTCCGACCTTGCTTAGCTTCCAAGATCAGATGAGATCGGGCACGGTCAGGGTGGCATGGCCATAGACAAGAATCTTTGATCTATACATCATGTGTCAGAGGAGAGCCTTACCCTCAGCCCCCAAATGACAAGAGTATACAAGAGTGGATTTGGGGCCAAGAGACAGTAGCTTAATGTGATAGTTATTCATTTATTTTCTCTCATCTCTGAATCCACACCTCTTTGCCTTTCTTTGTGATAAGGCAGCTGGACTGTACAGATGTTTCTTTGCCAGCTGGCTCATTATTAGGCTGTATCAATAGAGGGTGCTGGAGGGACAGCACACATTAGAAGGGAGGGAGGAGACAGACTTCTTTCCCTGTGCTGTTTTCTGTTGCGATTCGTGTCAGGGACGCAGATAGCTTAACCTCAGTAGCCTTCATTTCAGCAGTGCCCCACATCTCCTGGCATGGTTTTTGCCAGCACAGTGGCAGTCCTCCTGGTTAGCCTTGGCGTATGCTCTCCAGCCAGTTTCTACTCCACCAGCTGTTGGACTGACTGCCCCGAGGCTCAGCTGCAGCTTTTGGCCTCTAGCAAGTTTCTGCCCACAGCATGCTTTGCGTTCCTGTGATTGTCATTTCCCTCCCTTCAGGTCTGAAGGACTCTTCTAAGTTTGAGTTCCTTCCTTGTTCCATCTCCCTTAATCCTAAAGTCCTCTTTTACTTACTAGTCAGCCATGTCGAACTACTTAAAACAACTTGTGTTATACTTAATCAAAGTACTAATGTGGTTTTTGTACATCACCTGAATGGACTCTGACTGATACATTTAATCACTGGCACAGCAACACACACACAAACACACGGCATATGATACGGGTCAAAATAAACTGACTAAAAAGACTTTTTTTTAATAATATTTTTTTATTTTTAAATTACAGTTGCCATACAATATTATAATATTTTCAGATATATAACATAGTGATTAGACATTTATAGAACTTATGAAGTGATCACCCTGATAAATCTAGTACCCATTTCACACCATACATAATTATTACAATATTATTGACTGTATTCCTTATACTACGCTTTACATCCCTGTGACTATTTTGTAACTACCAATTCGCACTTCTCGATCCCTTCCCCTTTTGCCCACATTCTCAGCCCCCTCCTACCTGGTAACCATCAAAATATTCTCTGTGAGTTTGTTTCTGTTTTGTTTGTTTATTTTGTTCTTTAGATTCTACATGTAAGTAAAATCATGGCCTTTGTCTTTCTCCGTCTGACTTACTCTGCTCAGCATGATGCCCTCTAGGCCCATTTATGTTGTTGCTGATGGCAAGATTTCATTCTTCTTTTTATGGCTGAGTAATATTCCTTTGTATATATGTACCACCTCTTCTTTATCCACTCATCCATTGATGGACACCCAGGTTGCCTCCATTATCTTGGCTATTGTAAATAATGCTGCCACCAACATAGGGATTCACATGTCCCTTCAAAGTAGTGTTTTGGGTTTCTTCAGATAAATATCCAGAAGTGGGATTACTGCGTCCTTCTTTGTCTCTTGTGATAGCCTAACAAGACTTTTGGAGGTGAGGATAGACATGAGAAATCTTATCCTCATATGTAGACTCTTCCCTGTTTACAGTTGGGCCAGCTCTGTTGACAAAGGGGATCTGACTGAGTATGGAGGAAAGCTTAGGAAAATGAAAGTAATAAAAACACTTTTATTGAGTTCCAAAACATTGACTTCAAAACAATTAAATTAATAAAGTGGTTGCACTATTTTTCGAACTCAATGAAAGTCTTTAAAAATTAAATTGTTTTTAACTCATGATTTGTTAATTCAATAAATGTGGTTTTCAATTTAATTGCTCTTGAAGTTACTGTTTTTGAACATAATAAAAGTTAAAATTTTTTTCCCCTTTATTACCTTACTTGTTTTAAAGGCTCTCAATTAAGCTTCTCTCTCTACTTAGCCCCAAAGACCAATTTGCAGAGTTTCAGTGCCCTACAGGGAAGCAGGTAGGCACTGCGTATAAACTGTAAGCTCGCAAGTTTGTGAAATAGAGGTGGGGAGACTAAATGCCATCTATAGACATGCATTTCAAGCTTCCAGGTACTCACTCTCCTTTCTCCTCAACTCTCACTTGTACTTTTCCCACCCTTACTCTTGGCCGGTGGCAGTGTGTCAAACTTCACTGGGAAACTGAAAGAATCAGAAGCATTGTTCATTTTCCTGGAATTAAGGCTACAAAAATAGTCTGTATCTATTTTTTTTTCCTTCCCTTACAACTGAAAAAAAGATGACTTTCTCTTATGAAAGGCCAGCTCTTCTACTTGTATTCTAGATCTCATCCTCATTTGCTTTCTTAAGGCCTTATCAAGTCGACCATCAAACCCTTCTTTTTTACTTTATCATTTTAATTACCATATAAATTATGGATTTTGCTATAAAAGTTTTAAATATAAAAAGACAAATTTCTTGACTTTTTTTTATCTCACATTCCATATTGAACACAGTGCAATCATCTTTCTCCCAACACCACTCCATTAAAACAGGTTTACTCAAAATTACAAACACATTCCTTGTCACCAAACCTAAAGGACACATCTGAATCGCAATTTACTGAATATTGGAGCATCATTTGTCAGTATTGACCATTCCCTACTTGAAACATTATCCACTCTTGGCTTCTATAATGCCATACTCTTCTGACTGTCTCACTGGATGGGTAATTGTAGTCCTTTTGATGACATTTTTCTTCTAAATATTGGGGTTCTTCAGGATTCAGTTCTAGGATCTCTTTTTTTCCCTTTACATTTTTTCTTAAAGTGATTTCATCAATTACAATGGCTATGAATACCCTTGTTATGGCTAATATTATGACCCCCAAAAGTCATATGTCGAAGTCCTAACCCTCAGTATGTAACTGTTTTTGAAGAAATGCCTTTTAAGAGGTGATTAAATTAAAATGAGGCCATTAGGGTGGGTCCTAATGCAATCTGACTGTTGTCCTTGTAAGAGGAGCAAATTTGGACATCGAGGTACATACCTAGAGGAAACGATCACGTGAGGACACAGAAAGAAGGCAGCCATCTGCAAGCTAAGGAGAGAGGCCTCAGCAGAAACCAAACTTACTGACAACTTGGTCTTGTACTTCTAGTCTCCAGAACTATGGGAAATAAATTTCTGTTCTTTAAGCCACCTAGTCTGTGGTATTTTATTATGGCAGCCCAAGGAAACTAATACAATCCTCTTCATCTTCTTCATTATATTTTCAGTCCAGGATACTCCTCTGACAACCAGACTTGCATATCCAGCTGTGATTTTGACATCTTCACTTAGCTACATCACAGATATCTCAAACTTACCGAAAATGAATGAATGGTCCCTGCCTTCCCGAATCAGTTCATCCCCATCCTTACTAACTTGTATTATCCTTCTCAGTAGATGGCACTATGAAATACTCATTCCTGGATTCCACACCACTCAAACTAACTCAATATACATAAATATATAATCTTCAGGATATATTTTGAATATATCTTTTTCTCCATTTCCATTGTCAATATCCTTATTTAAAAATTATATTTTCTTGTAATATTACAATAGCCCTCGACTTGGTCTTCCTTCTTTCTTTCTTGCCTACCTTCCAATTCATTCTTCATGTAATAGCCAAAGTGCTATATACTGAATATTTGTGTCCACCCAAAATTAATATGTTGAAGCCTCACCCCCAAGGTGATAGTATTTGTAGATGGGCTTTTAGGAGGTGATTAGGTCATGAGGGTGGAGATTGAGATTAGTGCCCTTATGGAAGAGACCTCAGAGAGAACCCTTGCCCCTTCTGCCATGTGAGGTTATAGAAGATGGCAGTCTGAAACCCTGAGGAGGTTTCTCACCAGTCATGAAATCCACCAGCACTCTCATCTTGGACTTCCCAGACCCCAGAATTATAAGCAATAAATGTCACTTATGGTATTTTTGTTATAGCAGCCTATGTGGACTAAACCATAGAGTAATCTTTAGAAATGCAAATATGCTCATTTTACTAAACTTCAAATTCTGTAATGGTTTTGTTATACTTGCAATAAAAATCTAACTTTTTACCACGGCCTACAATCCCTACATAGTCTGACCTCTTCCCTCATCTTTTATTAGTCTCCTTCTTACCCACAGAGCTCCAGTTAAAGTGGTCTGTTTTCAATTTTTTGTCTATGCCATATTCTTTCCTTCTTTAAGACCCATGATGTTTCTTTTCCCTTTTTTCCATTCTTTGCGTGTCTCGTTTCTTCCAATACTTTAGATCAGCTTAATTGTAACCTCAGAGAGGCTATCCACGATTGCACTATCTAAATAGACACCTCTCTCTTGTTATTCTTATAAATACCCTTACTTGCTTCCTCCACAGCATGTATTCACTCTTGTAATTATTTTAATTTAATTGTCTGAATATTTGGTTATTGTCTACTTCTCAGCTAGAATGTCAATTCTGTGAGGTCAGGGTTCACATCTGTATTATAAAATTCTATATCTCCAGAACCAAGAAAAATTCTTAGAACATAGTGGACACATAATAAATATTTGATGATAAATGAATACCTTTCTTTAATGCTCCTTCAGCTCGACCATCTTCTTTGCTGTGAGCCTTGTTCCTCGATGTCTCAACTACTCAACTGTGCCCACCATTTTCACTGTACTTTCTTCTCTGCCTCTTTTAATTTCCCCAGACTCTAATTTGCAGCTGTTTGACCTCTGCCCATTCACTGCAATCTGGACCCTAGGCAACTTTCTTGCTGGATGGTTGTTTCTTGTTATGTTTGACCCCGAAGTGATAAAATGAGCCCAGCCACCAATAAAATGAGTTGGAAATAATGACAAACCCAAGACTAGAATTGTATTTTTTCTGAAACATTGAGAGAAAAGACTCATGCTGATTTGAGATGCTCTCATTTTGAAATATCTCGCTTCTTTTGAGACCACTAGAAGTCAGTGAGGGGACCATACTGAGAAAGAGGAGTGTGTGGTAGTGACATAATAACGTCCTCCAAGTCTGCATAAGACTGCACAGGAACATTAAGGACTATTAAAAATTCTCCCTTATACAGAGAGTGTGAGAGATTTTGAGTATTAACCAAAACCAACCAACCAAACAAACAAAAACAAAAAACAGGGTTCAAAATTTCCTGATTCATTTTTCTGTGAAAAATAATTTCATTATCTGTATTTCCTTATAGGATGATTCCTCATCTAATTAGTCTAAATTTTTTGTCACATGATCTTTGAAGTTAGCATGGTGATTGAGGTGGTCAAAGAATACTTATTTCACTTTTTTCCCATTTGCTACCTCAGAAATATCTACTAGTTCACTAATGAAAATCAAAGAAATGCCAGTAGAAATAACTAACATTTAATAGTTAATTCATTTCACAACAGTTTATTGAATACCAATTACACATCAGATAGTGGTGATATAACAGTAAATAAAACACTATTTCTGCCCTCAGGGAATTTAGATTCTACTGGAAGATACAAGTGGTTATCACCATATACCCACTAAATTAACAAAAATTAAAACTCATGAAACCCTACAATGAGGCTATAATCAATCAAATACCCTGGATTTTCTGATAGTTTAGATGTTCTACAGTCTTTTCAATGTGCAATGTTTGGTAATATGCAATTCAAAGAGCATAAACAATTATAGATATAGTTTGACCCAAGAACCAATTTTTGAAAATATAGCTCATGAAAGTGACTCGAAAGGAAAAAAAGTCTCTTTCATACAAAGATATTTATAGCCGCACAATCTATAACAAATTGGAAATAAAAAAATTAATATGGGAAATTATTAAGATAGTGATAGAATAATATAATGTCTTAGCTTCGATTTCCATAGGAAACAGATCCAGAGACTAAGGATGGAAGTAAAATTAGTTCATTTGGGGGGTGAAAGGGACACCAGGAAGAGTGGGGCGGCTACCACTGAGGGTGATACTATTCCATGGGAAAATATGAAAAATGATATGATGTACCCCAGAATTATGCCACTCACGGAATGCCATACTGATACTCTAATTCCTAAGAGAAGTTCCAGGGCGATGTTAATTCTTCAACACTTCCCGCTAGTCGTGGGCATGACCAGAATGGCTTATAGTGCTTGGGGGACGGGGAGAGGAAATCTCTCAGTCACAGATGCAGAGACTAGCATTCGTCTATAGTCAGGAGCACATTAAAAGGTCAGCTTGTGTAACAGTGTAATGATGTAATATATTGCCATTAAATGTGAAAATCGAGTAGGCCATGTACATAGTTGTAAATATAAGAAAACGTCAAAAAAAAGCATAATAGTATCATGCAGTGTCTATACAAAAACTACTTATATCTTTAGAACACACAGAATCTTATGGAAACAGTATTGTTGGTAAACAAAGGCTATTTCTTTTCTATTATAAAGATATCAATTAATGCAAATGATCAGTGTTAACAGAAAGAATAACTTCAATTAGACATCAGTAAGTCGGTACATTTTAAATGCTAGCATTAGTGATGGCAGGGTACAGTTACAACAAATGTAATAGAGGTAGAATCAATGGAACTTGGTGACACCTTGGATTTGGTGGGCGAAGGAGCAAATATCATCAATGATGATCTGAATATTTGTGACTAATCAAATGGAAGGATGCTGGCATCTTTAATAGTGCTAGAGAAGTCAGGAGGAAGATCTTACATTAAGGCAGCAGATTGTTTGGTGAGGATGAAACGTTGTGATGTTCTTTGGAACGTTTCTCAAAATGACATCAAGGCTGGAGAGGTTTGAGATAAATCCTTGAGGATAGCAATTTCTGAAATGTAGAGAAATGAAAATTGGAAAACCTTTCCAAATAAACGTGGAAATAATGTCACACATACAGGTTAATCCCCCAAAAGTCTGAAAAGATGCATGAGGAGGAAAAATGTTCCCTTTCAAAGGAAGTGATTTTCTCCTTCATCATTCTAACAATTTTTTTGGTTAATTTTCCTCTGTCCAATAGAGATTGGGAAGACACTCTTTGCTAATTAATTTCCACAATGCAAGTTTTAATGAAAGGTGATAAAACACTTGAGGAAGCAATATAATTAGTAGATACTGTTAGCTTATAAATTTTATACTTATCGGAACACGAACGTTTGTTGCCTAGCTCCTTGGCTGGTATTAATCTCATCTTGTATCTCTGGACTGTTGCCATGGCTTGGTTTTAACACAGCCAAAATATCTGCTCCTAGATTGTCTCTGATAAAAGGATGAATGCAGTGATAATTATGCAAGGAACTACTTTGTCACTACTTCCATGGTTTGACTTAAGATGCGTTAGACATTGACATAAGTAGGCCACAGTGTTTTATTGACCTCAATTAACAAGAAAGCAAGATTTTTTTTTTATTTGTGTCATTAGAAAAGTGCAATAGATTTCAAATTTAAATTTGGAACCCAGTAAAGAGAGAAAGTTTAAATTGTGCATGTTTGTAATTCCATGAGTCATGGCCAATTTTTTAAGTATAAGCCATCTGCCAGCATAATACTTTTAATGATACGTTTACTTGAAATTCTTTTCACATGCTCCCCTGAGTTCCTGTACTCAAACAGATCAGAAAGAATATGTGGCTCAGGCATTTGGGGCTTCTGTGATCTACTGTCTCCATTGATTTGAGTTGACAATAACTTTCATCACTCAAGGTGTGTCTCCTCAGGGGCTAATATTCCATTTATCTCATCTTTTTTTCTAAAGATCTTTGATATTATTTAACAGCAGTACCCAAGCTTTGTTGGCTGATATATTTGGATTTTGCTGGAAAGTTGTATGTTTCACAGGAGCTAATAAGTGACCATTGATGTTTTGCATCTTATCAACAGTTATATTTTTGAGGCAATCTAAATAAAACATAAATAAATAAATAAAAATACCCGATTTTCACAGAAGGATTCACAGAGCTTTACCTACTAGGCCATTTCTAAGAGTCAGCTAGTGATTTTCCTTTGTTGCCATCTTTGTTTATTTTTCTGTCTGGATTTATTTTTCCCTTATTACTTCTGGAATCAGAACACTTATGTTTCACATCTTTGTTTTGTTCTCATCAGTTCTTTATATTTATAAACCTCACTTTGTCTCCAATACTGGGCAAATTATATACCTGCTACATTTTTCTTTTCAAATTTTCAGTTTATTCAGTGCCTAACGCCAGACTCGCCCATTACTTCTTTCCAAACTCCTTTTGAAGTTCCAGAAGGCTGTTTCGATATAGGCTCATTTACTTATTTAAGAAATATTCACTACGGGCCTTCTCTTTACTAAATTCAACACCGGACACTGGGGATATGGAGATGACTGAGGTACTGTCTGTCCTCAAGGAAGTAGCATAATGCAGCAGTTAAGGGCAGAAACTTCCAGGTCAGACCTAGGTTTCAGATCCAGCTGTGATGGATAATTTTATGTGTCAATTTGGCCAAGCATGGTGCTCAGTTGTTTAGTCAACACCAATCAACATGTTGCAGCAATGTAATCAACGTTTAAATCAGTCCCTCTCCTGCTGTTGTTTGGAGGCTGCCCTCAGTTCCTTGGCATGTGGGCCTCTCCGATGCAGCATCTTGCTTCACCACAGTTTCTTAAATAAAGCTTGAAAACAACAAAGGAAAAGAGTGTTACATTTGAGTACATCAAAATGACAAGTGCTCTGTGAAGAAAGTGAAATACAAGCCATAAAATGGAGAAGATATTTTCCACAAATTATAAGACAGTTTAAATAGGAAGAATGAGCAAAAAAAAAGAATGAAAATTCACACAACAGACTAGCCGACAAACATGATACTATGCTTAACTTCACCAATAATTGGAAAAATACAAATTAAAACAGCAGTGAGATGCCAATTATAGCATGATATTGCCAACAAAATTTTTGAAAGATATATGATACTAAGTAATGGTGTGTGGAATCAGGAATTCTCATACTCCACTGGGGTAGAATTAAACTGTTAAAACCACTTTGGAGAAGAATTTTTATTATTAGAGTTGAAGGTGACAGTCTATAACCCAGAAATTTCACTTGTATGTATATATTATGGAAAGACTCTCAACTGAAAGGAAAATTTTAATTAATAGTGAAAAGCATCAATAGACCCAGTATTACTAGTAAGGGAACAGAATCATAAATCGTACTATATTCATAGTCCACAACAGTTAAAGGAATGAACTAGATCTATATGTAGCAACATAGGTAAATCTGGAAAATATGATTTTGAATGAAATAATCAAGTTGCAGAACAATGGTCAATATTCCAATATATTGGTCGAAGAATCGTAACATATTTAAAGTGTGCATTTGAAGGGAGTACCCACATATAATTAACGGATCTGTCACCTCACATATTTATCATTTTTCTGTGTGAGGACATTTAAGGTCTACGCTCTTAGCAAATTTCGATTTTACAGTTCTCAACTGCAGTCACTATTTTACATTAAATCCTTAGACCTTATTTAGCCGATGGCTTGCATTTTTAAATCTTTCTTTCTTTCTTTCTTTCTTTCTTTTTTAGTTTGTTAAAATCCTGACTTAGAAAGTACAATCACATGGATGCTCTGTACTGTTGTTTAACAATGAGTTTGTACATGTTAATATTACTGTATATTAATGGATTTTGAGTCAAATAAGTTTGAGAAATGCCAAGCAAAATAAAAGAGGTTTGAGATTTCTTTTCTGTAGGACTTCCTAGAGCTTTTAATGACTTCTGCTGAGCTGTGGACTTCAGGTAAATGACTTACTCTTTGTGTTGTTTCATTATCTGTAAAAAGGGACAAGGTAGTACTTACCTCATAGCGTTGCTGCACAAATTAGATTAGATGGTACATATGAAGTGCATAGGTGAATGCCTGGCAGATAGTAAGCCCTAAATAAAATGGAAAGTTACTGCTCTGTGTTATGATAATAGTGATAATGATGATGACACCTCCTGCTGCTGCAGGTAAAATATTCTAGGAACCTAATCTTCGATCCTTTTCCTCCCAGAACATGTCACTGGACTCATGTTCTGCAGAACACACTTTCGGAAATACTGCTGTTTACATTTTTGGGGGCGGGAGTGATGGTGGTGTAAATTTGCAATCTGTACTTTGGATCTTCAAAAACTAAAATACACAGAAAACTCCTTCTGTAACTTGGAATTGTGTATATTGAGTGATTCCCATTTGGTTTTTATTTGGTGGGATATCCCATTATTGAAAATGACCTTCGCCTGTCTGTAATGTTATACTGGGCCTCTCGGTCAGTATCTTCACCCAGCAACTGGCTGAACCTACTGTGAATTCTGTAGCAGTCCATGAAAAAACTACTTGCGCTGACTGTTTTGGAGCTCATATGGCAGTTCTGTGACATTTTATTTAGCCATTGGTTCACACAGTGTTGCAGCTTATGTCTATTTCACCCACCCTGGAAATTATAAGGCATTCCTCATAACTTTTCCCTTCACGTATGGGGATGTGTAAGTATTTAACAGTCAAAAAAGGCAAATGATGACTCAGCTATGCACCTCTCAGTGCCCTCCTCCCGAGGCCCACCTATCCACTTTCTTGGATTTTCTTCTTTAGCTAAATATATAATTGGTGTAAGGTGGCTGGACGTTTGGACAGAATCAGTGGAAATTAAGGAAAGAGTTTAGGAGAGTTGAAAGAAAGCAGCATCAGAAGCTGCAACACAACTGAAAAATAAGAATCCTGCTTTTGACTTTTCTCTTGGTGCCTCCTCTCCCTGCCTGGTAACTGCGGTTGATGGTGGCAGTGGTTCTGTTGAGGAGGAAAGGGAGAGAAAATGAAGCTGCATTGCATTCCCTGTGTGTGCATATTCACAAATTAGGCACTCTGGTTTCCAGAAAGCCAAAATATGACGTAACAGAAGCCCAGGAAACAGGAGATCTGGGCTTGAGACCTGGCTTAGCTCCATCATTATAAATCTTGTGACTTTGCTCTACATTTGTAAAGGAAAATTATTATGACTCAAATTCCATATATTTTGACCAGTGAATCATTCAATGTGAATTGTGTTTCGATGTAAGCAATATTTTAAAGGTAAGTTCCATAAAACACACTAAAATTTTTGCATGTGGGAAAAAACCAAACTAAACAATAAAAAAAAATAGTACCCTTGAAGTCATAAATTCAATAGAAACTAGTTGTAATTTAAACTGAAAATTCTGTAATTGGAGGAAGCTAGCCCTTTGTACATGATGTTTACGTAGGCTTTTCCATTCTGCCCTTCAGTTCCCTTACCTTGGAAATAAGTCAAAGATCGATCGATCGATCTATCTATCTATCTATCTATCTATCTATCTATCTATATTACTATATATATAGATATATATTATATTACTGTATCTATATATATATATTGCTATATATAGATATATATTACTATATATATCTATAGATCTATATAGAGAGATATATATAGTAAGACACTTTCTCGATCTAAAGTTCTTTAAATCTTTCTTTTTTTTTCATCGTGTAATTACTATGTCCAAGTTTCTTTCTCTGAACTATGAAAAACTTTATTAACATAAACACTAAATAATTGTCTCTAACACATCCCCAATTTACTCCTGTATTGCCTGCCTCAGTTAGTAGCAGCTTCTTCCTTTCATAATCGCACTTCCTTCCCTCTCTCATCCTAAATGCAGGTGGCCATCAAGTTTAGTAACATCCTCCTCAGGAAGGTTTCCCTGCACTCTCATGGCCCTAATCCTCTTTCACACTTAATCCAGTAACTTTCCAAAAATATCTATTGGATCATGGCTCTCCTTTGCCTAAAACCATTTACTAAGTCTTCCTCGCTTGTGGGACGAATCTCAAACACTGCAGCATCTCCTACAAGGCCCCTCATAACCTGTCTCTCCATGCTGCCTATCTCCGTGGGTTGGGTCCAGTCCCTATGCTAGAACTATGTAGGCTGAATAATGTCCCCCAGAGATGTCCACACCCTAATCCCCCCAATCTGTGAAAGTGTTACCTAACATGGCAAAAGAGATTTTGTGGATGTGTGATTGAGTGAAGGAATTTGAGACAGGGAGGTCATCCTGGATTTTCTGAGTGGTCTATTATAAGAAGTCCTTATAAGAAGGCAGGACGATCAGAGTCAGAGACAGACGTGATGACAGAAGCAGAGATTGGAGGATGCAGGGCAATGAGCCAAGGAATGCAGGCATCCTCTAGAAGTTGGAAAAGATAAGGACTAAATTCTTCCCCATAGCCTTCAGAAAATACTGCAGTTCTATCGACACCTTGATTTTAGCTCCATAAGACTCATTTTGGATTTCTGACCTCCAGATCTGGAAGGTAATAAATTCCTGTCGTTAAAACAAAAAGCCACTATGTTTGTCATAATTTATCACAACAGCAGTAAGAAACTAATACAGGCTCCCTGAGGTAGATCAGCTTGTCTAGCAGTTTTCTTTAACCTATATCATTAAGAAACTTCAATATAAGATAACAGTTACATTAATAATTTGTCTTTGAAAGTAAAGCTCAAAACTATTCTATGTGTATTAGAACTATGCCTAAAAAGAAAAACAATTTTGATAGTAGTATGCCATGGCAAAAACAATTGGATTAGAAAAAGTATATATTAAATTAAATAGGGTATTATCATGCCGCTGTCACAAAAATCTATATGAACATACTTTTCTTCACTTAGCCTCAGATTTCCTATCTGTGAAACTCTTCCAGATTCTTCTGAATCCAATACATTCATAGTCTATATCTACACAGGAATTTAGTTAAGTCATTAAAAAAAGATCCTAAGTGTATTAATCACTGTATCCACCATTGACCTTGACACATTTGATAGAGGAAAGGCATTTGGAATAAGTAAAGAAAGCTACTTCTCGTATTTTATATCTCTAGTATGCAAAGGCAAAATAAATTTGCCAGGTCACTGGTTCTCATAAGTAGATAGGCTATCAAATTAATCCCAGTAGCCATATATCCTACAAACCTAGCTACTCAGTTTATGTACAATAATAAATCAGTGATTGATCCCAAAGTAATACTATAGAATCAGTTATTTCAGTGGCATAGTTTTATTCTTTAAATCCCAGAGCTAGCCATGAAATTTAAAATGCTTGTATGAATATATTTAATAAGACACATAAATACAATGAGCTTTTAAAAAAAAATAATCGACCCATGCATATGAGAAGTTGGGTAACGTTAAAAGAAACTTTATCATCTTTTATCATCTTGAGTTTATCCTGAAATAGTAAATCATCTCGCATTCATTCTTGGCTTTTAAAGGACTTGAAATATCGTGACCAGAAAATCTACTGCAATCTATATTTTAATTTTGGATATATGCTATTATATCTGAAAAAAATCAATACAGAGAATTTGCTTAAGATTGAAAGTGTAACTACAGAGTATGTACATATGATATATGTACTATAGTAGGGCCTTTTTCTAAAATTGCTAATCAGTCTATCAGCATGTAAATTGTGAGCTCATGGAAAGTATATCTTAGACATCTTTGCACCCTCAGCTAAGTGTAGAAATTCAGTCATTGCAATGAGTGTTTTACAAAGATACAGCATTACGCTAGCTGTCCTGTAAGCTACTTAGTACATTCAAAGGTGCCTATTTTTAAGAAGCATACAATAAAGTTGGGGATAAAATGGCTTTTAAGCTTTACTTTATTGAGTACTTAATATGTGCTAGTCAAACTCTCATGATGACAAGCACATGTGAAACTATGGGGTGAACAGTAATGCACTGATAGACTGAAACTTATTGACAGAGGGGTGAATTAATAGCAGGTGGACACAAAATTGTGTCCCATGAAATTATTCCATATCACAGTATTTCTACAGCACATCGATCATTGGCTTCATTATTATCATTAAGTATCTTTTGATAAAATGTTATAGTCAATATAATTTTAATGCCAAGTATATTTATGCCATTTCAATAGTTGAAAAAAATCACTAATCTATATGCAATATACAGAACTCTTTATTTGAAATGTTCAGGTATCCAGAACACTAGATATTCCAAGTATTCAAATAGTCGAGTTCATGTAGACATAGTTGTAAGGATTTATAAAATACATTTTACTTATTTTTGTTCATTGATTCAAGAAATATTTATTTACAGTCTTCTCATACAAGTCATCACATTTGGCAGTATATTAGCTGCAAACAACAGTTTTTAACGTGTTCAACACATTAAATCTGCTTATGATCTTAATGTAGAAAAGTTAGAGACATCAGTATACACAGTACCCATGAACTGATTTGATTTCCTGGTAGAAGAATAGAACGTGATGGCAGAATGTAATCTGAGCACCTAGCTAGTCGAAACCCCTTCCATATTCCAGTTTTACAGATGAGGAACCAAAGGCCCAGAGAGAAGTAACTTAGCCAAGATCACACAGTAAGATAACTACCAGAGCCAGAGCTAAATCTCTCTCTCTGATTTTCTGACTTTCAGGCCATTGTGGTTTTTACTGTGCTGAGCTGCCTCCATAGTAACATTTTTTTTCCTCTCAACTGCCTTAATTAGTCTTGTTTTGATGTTGTATATTCACAACCCAAGAAAAAGAGCTAAAATGCAAATACGCTGATTTGAGATTGAACATTTGAATTCTCTTTGGATGATATAGTGGGTGGGAAGAAGAGATTATTGGGAAATAATTCTCCACGACTGTTTCATGATTCTGCATGCTTCACATCCTCTGATCATTTGCAGTCAAATTAAGAATGTTTGTATAAGGAGAAATTACAGAGTAGTAAAGCTTAGAGACATCTCCCTCTTTGAAGACAGTCAACATTAACAAAGATAAAGACCTCTGCTTCCTTTCCTCAGAGACATTTGCTGACTCAGAGTTTAGATAAGGTTTCTCTCTCTCCAGAAGGAGAGGATCACCAGCAGCCCTAGATAAAACCAGAATTTCCTAAGTTTCGACTTCCTCTCCTTTGATGCAATGAATTTGAAAAATTCATCCACTGCATGTGCAAATACCACCTGACCCTCACTGTGTCACCCCATGAAGATTTGGTCCCAAGAAACTGGTGCGAAGATGTCACTCAGACTGCTGCTTCTGTTGTGAGTAATGGGCTTTGTCTCCAACCCGGAGGTTTTGTATCATATGTACACATAGGCTACTTTGTTAATTGGCAAATAAGATTAAATCTCAGATCTTTCAAAGTTATAACTTAAGTGGGAGATAGAGCTGAATTTTTTTCATAGCATTCGAATTAGCTCATGTAGTAATGAAATAAGCTATAAATCCCCATGACAACACGAGTCTTTTGGAGTTGCAGAACTGTTAGATATTTCCCCATCAATCACTTACAGAAATGTTTTAAGTCACAGTACATAGTTGTGTCCAGTTGTATAGTTCAGATACCAAAGTGTCCTTTGGGGACAAATGAAATGAAGTGGTACTCTTTGAATTTATGCCGCTGGCATTCTAACTTAAGACTGGAATCATTTAATTTATACCAATGGCAAAATCACTTTTTACAAAAGTGGACCTTAGAGATCACTAGTCAGATCCACTCAGATTTACATTTGCAAATTTGTCATTGATGACAGTTTAAATTTTCCAATTTTTGTTAGGACCAGATGGTTGCAATGAAACAAATTTAGAGCAAGGCTAATGTACAAACAAATTAAAATCTTCGAAAGTACTTTAAAAGCCACTATTGTAGTTCGAGTTAATATCAACTACACAATCAGCCAGGATGAGGCACTATCAATTCTCAAAACCACCTGTGGTATAAGTGGTATCAGCATTTAGCAAATGAGGAAATTTGGACTCAGAATGATCACCAAGGACACGTAAGTTAATAAATGGAAAGGTTAGATTCAAGCCCGGGTCTCTAGGTCTAAGTCCTCTTAGGTTGCTCCTACTTTGTAATCTGAACACTCCTCTTCCTCAACGATTTATGAAGAAAACAATCTTTTTAGGTATTATGATATAATGGAAATAGCTCATTATTCGCAGTCTGGAGGCCTATATATAAATACTGATTTTTCCATATCGTATTTTTTTCTTAATTTGTGGAAGTCATTTGGAGAATGTGGAGTGTAAAGGGTTCACTGTATTAGTAGTACATGATGGCACTGGAACTAGAATCCAGGTCCTGGCTCCCAGTCCAGTGTACTCACCACTACACCATGCTACTTCTAGAGGATTCTATTTAAATTATCTCAGTTATGGTATTGTGGTATATTATGTCTTCAAACTCCATCTGCTTACATTTCTACCTATGCAAAAAGTAGAAGGAAAATTCCAATCTCAAGGAATTCTCTCAATAGAGCTGGTAAAGCACCTAAAATCTTAGTTAAAGAAGGCCTAACATATATTGCAAAGGACAGTCAGTCATTTTTTGTTTTTGAGAATGATCTCCACATGTGGGAACTTTTCATTCGGTTTGGGGACTACTGGCTAGATTGTATTACATGTCCATAATTGGCTAATTTTTCAAATTCATTCATAATTGTTTCATATACCTTCTGTACATCATTTAATTTACAGATAATTTCTTTTCTGTGATATTTTCCAATAACTTAATTTCAAGGTAATTGTTATTCATTTAGAACAAATATTCTTTGATCGCAAGAGAATAGAGTATTGGCTTCATAAAACTTGCTTCCATTTGGATTTGAAATGTAAGCATTCCTGGAATAATAAATATTCAGATATGAGTTGAATACATATCTTATTTAAAACTCAGCATGTAATAGAATATAATCATGCATAAGATGTTCAGCTCCTTTCATGGATGATTTGCATTGCAGACAATAACAATAGATTTTATATACACAAGGTGTAGTCTTGTGTAGGTACGATGGGGTGATTTAGGAACAAAGACAATTTAGCTAAAAATGGGAGTAAGATTCATTCGCCGCCCTCACAGGAATCACAGATAGCCAGGGAGACAGGGCTGTAAGCAATTCACATACAAAATTATAAGTGTGAAAATCCTTGACCAGCAGGCCAGTGAACAAGTAAGAGCAATCCAAGATTTGCAAGCAGCAAAGAAACATGATCAGGGTTATATTTTAGGAAAATTGATTTGGTGGTTGATTGTGAGATAGAGGAAGATGGGATTTAAGAGGTGTAATTAGCACAGCAACAGCCAAGTCCAGGTAAGAGATAACCTATAGGTGCGCAGATGCACCAGAGTATAGTGTCCAGGACAAGGAAGGCAGTCTTTCTGTTCTTTTTCCTGCTGAGCAATTTACATCTGGAGCTTTCTGTTCAGTTTTGGGTATGGCACTCTAAAAGAGATCAGATACGAGAAGTGTGCCAAAAACATGGGTAGCAAACTCACATGCTTTCAGGGACCAGACAAGTAACATAGAGGAGAGAAGTCTACCGGGTGTGAGGGCACAGGCTAACACTCTGTGAGTACGACTAGTGGATTGGTGAGCATGTGTCCTATTGAAATAGCACAGGGATGCAGGCCTGGTTGTCTTATCTTTTTATAGAAAATAAAACAAATTTTTTTTGTGTGTGTGATGTGCTGATTTTTTTAAATGCCAGGTCACAATTTTTTTAAACATAGTGTAGGTAAAATTGTCCTGTGGGCCACCACTTTGTGACAGTTGCTTGAAAGATTCTGTAAACTGTCATGAAGAATGTTTGGAAGAGGTAAAAATTTTAGACTGTAGAAGAGAAGGCTGATGTGTGGGCAGCGGGAAAAGGATGGTGGAATTTGAGGCCTACCTTCGGACAGCAAGGCATATCATAGGTGAAGGAGTGACTGGTTCTGTGTGATTTTTTTTTTTTAGAGCATAAGTGAAAAGAATAGGTGGAAGTTTCAGGAAGATAGATTTCAACTACAAATAAACAATGCTTTTGAATGTCCAGATTTTGTAAGATTGGTGACAGTTGCCTTGGGAAAGTAGTGAACCCACTGTCAGTGAAGGTAATCAAGCAGAGGAAAGATGAGCATTTGAAGAGGATGCCGAAGAGGGGGTTCATTCTAGAGCCCTGTTGAAGGAAAATATTTTTATGATAACTTTTCACTTTGAATCCCTGTGATTCTTTTGCAAATTTCTAGCTCAGCATGAAGAAGCCATTGGAAAAGTTTGTCACAAACATTAAGGGAAACGTGGACTCCATTAGTAGCGATCAGTACCTAGAGTGAGAAAGGCAGTGTGGAGTCATTGGGAATAGCCCTAAAGTAGGGATTAGGAGGCCTGAGTTTGAGCCCTAATCTGCTACTTACTTGGCTGTGTGACCTTGGGTAAGTCACTAAGATTTTCTGGGTGTCAAATTCCTTATTAATAGAATGAGCAGTTTTGACTGGGTTAGAGTTCTTACTTTTTAGTATACCTAGGAATTACCTGTGGAGCTTGTTAAAAATGCAGATTCATTGACCCCATTGCCAGAGATTCTAACTTAGCAAACCTCATACAAACTATTAAAGCTCTACAGACTTGAGGACTTCTCTGTATTTGGATTGGATTTCTAAAATTAACTCTAATTCTTCATTCGAGAATTGGATATTTTCATTTCCAACAACACTGCACCTTTTAGGCACAGTTTTAATTATCTATTTCCAGCTTTTCTTTTTTGCTCTTTCGTTCATTTTATTATTTTACTTTATCCTTGGAATGGGTGAAAATCGAGAGAAACTGATATTTTCCTTTTGGCTGTGGCTACATTGTTTCTCCCCGCTTCCCAAAACAGAGAATTTTAGAAAATTAAACAAAATAGTGGATAAAATTCCTTTATTTGAGTTGTGCACCCGGTTTGGTCCACTTGCCTTAAGCCTATTTTAGACATAGATTTTATCACTCAAATGGAAAGAAAGGTTAGTCCTCGATTCACCCACCAATACCAAGGGCAGAGAAATGACAGAGTGACAGAGAACTTTAGATTCTTCCCAGAAATTACCTGCGACCTCTCTTCCTCAGTGGCAAGGGATTATCTGTGTGTTCAAGTGTGAAATCTTATTGGTCAGTGAGAATCCAATTCAATCTAAGTGATTAAACTCTTTGGCGTAGGTAATTATGTCAATTTTGTCACAATCATATGAACAGTAGTATTGACATTTTCATTTTCTACTCCTCTTTATGATGTAATAAAGGTGTATGAAAGCAAAATATTTAGCGAATTGCATCAAAAGGTATTGCTATATAGAACATAGAAAATAGTCCCAGCTCCTTGAGTGTAATTTTATTCAGCCAAAAGAATTCTCTATTTCTTCCTCTTATCAGGCACTATTCAATAAAAATATAATCTGAACCACACGTGCAAATCAGATGTGTAAATTAAAAATTTCGATTAGCCACATTAAACAAGTAAAAACAAACAGTTGAAATTAATTTAAAAATACGTTTTATTTGCCGCAGTGCCT
>NW_011889467.1:339176-368209 GCF_000151845.1 Pteropus vampyrus
TCTCTTCCTCAGTGGCAAGGGATTATCTGTGTGTTCAAGTGTGAAATCTTATTGGTCAGTGAGAATCCAATTCAATCTAAGTGATTAAACTCTTTTGGCGTAGGTAATTATGTCAATTTTGTCACAATCATATGAACAGTAGTATTGACATTTTCATTTTCTACTCATCTTTATGATGTAATAAAGGTGTATGAAAGCAAAATATTTAGCTAATTGCATCAAAAGGTATTGCTATATAGAACATAGAAAATAGTCCCAGCTCCTTGAGTGTAATTTTATTCAGCCAAAGAATTCTCTATTTCTTCCTCTTATCAGGCACTATTCAGTAAAAATATAATCTGAACCACACATGCAAATCAGATATGTAAATTAAAAATTTCGATTAGCCACATTAAACAAGTAAAAACAAACAGTTGAAATTAATTTAAAAATACGTTTTATTTGCCGCAGTGCCTTGGAAACATTTCAAGCACTCAGGAGCCACATCTGGTTGGTGGCTACAGTATTCGGTGGCAAAAATCTAATCAGTTAACCTAGGAGTTTTCCATCGTTTGTCCCTATTCACTGAAAATGTCCTCCCCAGCTTACAGTATCCCCATCCGTCACTAGTCTGATCACGGTCCTAGAGGACTTCACTGTCCACACCCTTTGGTCTATCTCTTCATCCTCAATAAGCTATTGTTCTTCCCCTCCATCTTAGTCCCCTAGTCTGGTGGCTTCGCCTTGATCTTACCAGCCATGATGTCTCAAACTCTGATATAAATTATGTCAGTTCATTCTCTGACTTTAATATCTTTCCCTTCCAGCTTTCTCATTCATCCATTTTCACTATAACTGCCTTTTGTCTTCATTGGAGCATCTAGTGAAATTTCGCCTCAATTTTCAGTCCCCTGGGTAACCTGTATCCAACTTAAATTCTATGCAAGTTTATAGGGCATCAGTTCAACCACTTTCTCACTAGGATCCTCATACCCCTTTCCACAGCTTCATAATTTTCCTCAATTATCCTTTCCCCCAGCTTTACTGAGTTATAATTAGATAGATGATAGATAGATAGATAGATAGATGATGGATAGATGATGGATAGATAGATATAGATACAGATATATATTAACTGGTTGTTTTGATACGTGATACACTGTGAAATGATTATTGCAATCAGCTAATTTACAAATCATAACCTCACATGGTTAACATTTTCCTTTTTTTCTTTTCTTTTTTTTGTGTGTGGGAACAATCTACCCTCTTAGAAAATTTCCACTATACAATAATATTGTTAACTGCAGTCACCGTGCTGTACATTAGATCCCAGAACTCATTCATCTTGCAGAACTGAAGCTTTGTACCCTCTGACCAATAGCTCCCCATTTCCCCATTTCCTCAATCATCTTTTAAACTTTGTATTAAACTGTGTTCAGTTCCTTAAATGCACCAGTCTTTCTCTGGCCTCATAGCCTTTGCACACAAATTTTTCTCTACCTAAAGCATTCTTTTCCTAATTCACCTGGTTATGGTTAAACATCACTGTGAGAAAATGCTCTACCTGGAACACCCCAACTTTTCTCCAGATTGGGCCAGTTTCTGCTATTTTCTGCCAGGAACGCTTTTTACATCTCTTATCATGGCACTGTCACAATGTATTTATTATAGCTGCTTTTAAAATTGATGTATTCTCTGCTAGCTGGTTGGCTCTATGAAGGCAAGTGCTGTGTCTTTAATATTATCTACCATGGCCATGTGATTTTCCTTCATAGCTCTTTCCACTATTATTATAAATTTATCTGAGGTTGCTCATTTGGAGTATGGTTCGTCTAGTAGATTTTACATTCCATATGTACAAGAACCAGGTTGATCTGTTCACTGCCGCATCCCCAGTGTATAGGATGGCACCTAATGCATAGTAGATGCCCCATGCATATCTTTTAAAGGGATAGAGGGAGGGAGAAAGGGAGAGAGGAAGGAAAGGAAGGATGGACAGATAGACGGACAATATAGAAACCAAACTGCATTTGTTGGTTTGCAGATATACCATCATGTGATAGATTGAAATACTTGTTTGCTAGTTACTATAGGGAAGCTAGATAAGGGTCTGAATGTATACTGGTTGAAAGGTCAGTTTATGTGCAGTTTAAAGATATGAAAGCTGACAACTAACAGTGGCATTCATTTTTTTTCTTTCAATGTTCATCTTATGACTAACACTGCTAGGCTCTTTTCATCCATTATTTCAGTCTCTGCAACAACCTAAAAAATCATTATCAACTACTGCTTTTTGTAGCTGAGGATACTTAGAGAACTATAGATGTCCATACTGTCCCCATTTCATAGATCGGAGAGGTTAAGTACCTTCACAAGTTCACACAATTAGCAAGGGCTAGAGACGAGACTGGAGATTGGGTCAATCTGCCTTCAAAGCCAAGATGCTCACAGTACAGCCCTTACGTACTGGTCTGCAGTGATCCTGTTACGACTTCTTTGATCACATATCAGTCTCTCTGGACCAGAAAGGAGAAAAGGTACTTTGTGATATAAATGTCTCTCTGTGCTTCTCTCTGGGCTAAAAGTCTAGCCAAGTGAGCTCCCCTCTCGTGGAACATGAAGCCATGTGTTCCTGATGCCGACCCATTAAATACTCCTTGATTCTTGCATTGTTCCTACTTAACCTTCTTAAACTTGGAAAGTGTGATTTATTAGATCAGATGGACGAGGGACACTTTCTTACCCTCTCAAATACTTAGTTTTTTTTCACATGTTAAATGGGTAAAAATTAGCAGTGAATATTCCAGGAATTTTTGCTGAGTATTAAATGGAACAATATGTTTAATGTCCACAGCAAAAGTGCCTGACACTTAACAAATATTACACATACATATTTTAAGGCCCACCAAACCACTTTGACGTGGCTTCATGCAACTAATGAGAAGACAGGACTGGAGCTGCTGCATGGTAGTATCCTTTCTTGCTAGAGTTCTAATTGATTCGAGGAGATACACCGGACCTCCGTATTGTTCTTGATAAAGTATGAGCCATAGAACCAAAGGGAAAAGATTTTAGCATTCCTTTTTTTAAGAGTTGAAATATAGATTCCTGGCTCGCAGAAGATAATCACATTTACAATCCTTATATTTTGCTATACAACTCAAAATCGATATCAACAATTTTCTTACAGCAGTGTTCTTTTTGAATTTTTTCCCCTCATCTGGCTATATATACATTGACACTGTGCATAGAACCTGAGGATTAGATGAGGTAAGAGAGAAGTTGAGATGGACAATATTTATGATCCTGTGGCTTCCAAGGACAGTGATTTCTCTATTTTGAGGTCAAGCCTCTCTTCTGGCTGTTCCGTAGCTTACAAAGGAAAGCCTCAGTGTGGAGCTTCTCGCTCCTGGATCCAGTTCCTGCTCTGATCCTGATTTGATCTCCCCTGCAGTGATGCGAAGGACTGTAGTACTTAAAGGTAAAAATTACTTAAACTCAAGAGTAGTTAGGAATGTATTAGTGTTTGAATCACCAGTAAGTATACTGTATTGTAGGATTCATTGTATTGTTAGAAACAGAAAATTTATAACATGGGAAGTGTTGGTTCAAGTCATATACTTAATCACTGATGATTTATTGATATTTTAAGTAAAATTAAAATATAAGAAAAACAGCGGATTTTGAACTTCTATAAAACTGGTTCAGAAAAAATCTAAATAAGAATTTTGTTTAAAAAGAAGAGAGGAAAGATATATGTCATTTAAAAAAAAACAATAAAATGTACTTCCAAATTTTGGAAAGATGAATAAAATATAAGAAAACACATTCTTTATCTCTCATCACTCGTGGTGAACTTCTGTCTCCCTGAAACTGCCATCTGATCTTTCTAAACTTGCTATAATAGCACTTACCATAGTCAGCTCTATATCAGAATTATTTAGGTTTGCATCTGGCATGTCCTTGAGTAGAAAATGTCATAAAAGCGTTATTTCTTATATATAACTACCAGATACTGTAGCCGCACACTCACGCAAGACCCTAGGAGACAAGGCAGTTTAAAATAAATAAGGAAAGAAGAAAAAAATATATGCTTTAAAGGCGATTGGTACACTACTAAATTACAGCATTAACAAAGTAAAAGACATAAATATTCTGAACATGTATCACTGATATAAAGTGAGGCCAAATTTTGTGACTCATCATCTCCTCAGTTTTGTGTTTATAGGCTTAACATTAAGCCTTCCCCGAAAAGCCTGACATCTCCCAAGGAAGTATAACTCATTTATGAGTCGTTGTAAGCATATAAAATTTAGAGTACCCAAAATTCTAGAATGAATTCCACTTCGATCAGCATGATGGAGTAAACATTTTGAAGTGTTCTCCCATTAAAATAAAAATAGATTACGGACAAATTATAACATGCTCACTTTTAAACCACCACCATGTTTCATGAAAGCAAAGAAAGCCAGTAAGCGTTCAAAAAGGAGATTCCTAAAAAAATCAGGAACTGAAACTTCTAAAGGTGGGTAAGAAAATATCAAAGTTAGGGTCGCTCTGTGAGCAAGAGTCTGCTGTGGTTGTAGACCTGATCAAAGTGAGACTTCTGTGTTAATTCTGCACCACTGAGGAAAGCTAGAGCGTCATAGGTTTCTAAGTACTCCTCGTCTTCTGGCAGAAGGAGACACCAGTTCTCTTTGGAAGAATGCAATTTAGTGTATATCTTCAGTATTCTGAACAGTTAAGTTCAGTAGCAATAAAGCATCACCAAAAACATGAGGAAGCAAGTGATCGTGAATGAGAATTAAACAGCTTTAGACTGTGTGTGTGTGTGTGTGTGTGTGTGTGTGTGTGTGTGTGTGTGTGTGTGTAGTAAAGTCACTATTTAGGAAGTGTTTAAAGAAAGAGAAGATGAAGACAATAAAACTGTCAACCACTGAGAGTATACAGAATGACCAGCAAATTTGAAAAAGAACCAAAGAATTCTTAGCAATAAAGAATTCTAACAGTTCACTCTACTCATTTATGGCAATGATATGTGAAGCTGAGGAGGCAGTAATTAGATGCCTCGTTTGAAGAGATTTCTGGATCAGATCTATGTAAGCAATCCAGGACAAATTTCCAGTCCATGAGCACACCAGCTAGAGCTGCTGTCCACCCACACCTTTCTGAAGAAGGGGAATGGACCTAGGATCCTTTTCTCATTTATTTTTATAACTTATTATCTGATCTTTTCTGACTCAACCTCTCCCTGTTTCTTTTTTTTTTTTAAAGATCATGGGTAAAGCAATAGAACATATATGACAACAAATGAAATAAAAAACAAAAAGTAAAACTAAAAAAATTAAATGCAAAAAAAAGCAATAGAACATATATGACAATAAATAAAATACATTAAAGTACAGTGTATTTTTATATACAGAGTAATCGTTTTTAAAATTTGGCAACATATATTACAGAATTGTCTGATTTCATGATCAGCAAATAAAATACATTCAAGGTCATACTTTTATAATTTCTCTTATGAATTTGGCTTTGTAATTTAACCCGGTGAAATTATGGATTTCTCTTATGAATTTGCAAAATACTACCTGGGCTCATATTTTTTTAACATAACAGCCATAGCACATCCAAAGATTTCCTTAACTGCTGAAGTGCGAAGGGAAATAACTTCCTTTGTATTTCCTCCAAATCCTAACATTTCCAGTTGTTTTCTTTTCCCTAGAAAAAGTAGATACTGATGACTGACAGTAAGACTTAATTATTATGTTACAGTGATTAGTTTATGTCTGATGAGATTTAACAATGCCCAGTGAGAGAATGTGAACCTAATTTACAGAAAGATTGAGAGATTTTGTAGACTATAGAGGAAAATTGGGATTAATATGGTTCACACTTAGAAATCAAAATTTGATCACGGTTCTCAGTAGTTCATTGTCTTTTAGTTACCCTGTATACCTGAACCAAGTAAGAATTGAGACCAGTGGATTTCAATCATATGCTACGTCAGCTAAGGATATTCAGTATAGGATATTTAATTCAGGCTGTAAGAGCCTGGCCTTCTGCCACTCTCATCCTAACATTTAGTAAAGCTCCAAGTTTTGCATACCCTCTTCTATAGTGACTTTACACCCAACTCTGCCTTTCCATTTCATGGTTACCACCTTGGCACACATCCTTGTCGTCTCACATTGTATCTCGTGAATCACCTCCTTGACTGCAGACTCTCTACTCCTAACATAGCCTTTACATTGCTGACAGGTTAATCTTCCTGGAAAACAACTTTTCATCTATTGTTCCTTTGCATCTGAGACCAAAAGTGTTGTTTCTTACTCTTTTCCTTGCTTTACTACTGTTGAAAACAATGGTCACCTTCCACATTTTGTTATCCTTTGTCAACTTTTGGTGTCTTCTATACACTCTAGTTTTCCAAATTCAGTCTTAGAATTTTCTGCTTCTTTCTTAGGTATTTATCAGTCTCACCCTGTCTATAGATAGACACTTTGGCCAAAAGCCATGCAGTTTTCTTCTTCCTGGAAGTTGTAATGTGACACCACCCACATTAAGGGTTTAGTTTTTCATTTTTGATATCTTAAGAGTTATCTCCACTTCGCCGGAGAGTCTGCACTAGTGTTCCCTAAGCAGAACTTCATACCTGTTTTATAGTTCTTTTGGTGCATGATTTTCTCTATTTTTTCCTTTCTGGCTTATATCCATCCATAGGATCAGAAAACAGATGACATTGGCCTTCATAACTGTCTGTCCTCTGGAGATATTTTTCTTCCTCACTTTTTCCTAGATCCATTTTCTTTTGTTTTATAAACATTTCTTGTTCAGTACTTTATTTGAGGATGGGTATTCCCCTAGAATGTTTTCTTTCTGCTGCGATGTCCAGTTTGCTTTGCTGCATCCATAGTCACGTGGAGAGAAACATGTGCAGAGCATAGAGTGCCCATAATTAGAGTGTTCAGCCTCCATGCAACATGTATATAGATTTCTGTTTCTTTCTGTACTTACTACTTCCTGAAAGCACCACATTAAGATACATTTATCCTTTCATGTGAACTAAATTTCCAGCCTGCTCATCGGCGCTATCAGTTGACACAGTGTCAGCCATTTTTCTAATATATGCTACTCATATTTACAATGGGAAAGTATTGATGTGAGAATACACTATGTTAAAAGTCAGGTCTACAGCCATGTGACACTGAACGCACCCAATCTCATCTTATCTCTGAAGCTAAGCAGGGTTGGGCCTGGTTAGTACTTGGATGGGAGACCACTTAAGAATACCAGGCGCCGTAGGCGATAAAAAAAAAAAAAAGTCAGACTATTCAGTTAATAAAATAAAGGTATGTCTTCCAGCGCTATACTAGTCTTGCACCTAATAGGCACTCAAATGTTTTTGAATGAAAGAAATATGTACTTATAGGTTTTAATATTTTGAAAAAAGAGTGTCAAAGTTGCTTTCATAGGTAATATTCAGTATTATCCTAATACATAAGGGTCGTTCTCGGAGATAATGAGCTCTCCATCCTTAAGTTGTCCAAACTGAAATTTGTTTGATGATCTAAGGGACTTTAGAATATCCAAGGGTGATCACCCTAAACCAGAGGTCAGTAAGCTATTAAGCACAGATCAAATCTTGCCTGCTACTTGCCATTATAAATAAAATTCTGTTGGAACATGGCCAAATTTAATTGTTTAGGTATTGTCTATGGTTGCTTTCATGTTACAATGGTACATGTGAGTAGTGGTGACAGAGAAAGCCTAAAATATCTGAGTAAGTAAGCCCTTTAACATGTAACCTACATCGGCCATAGAAAACGTATGTCCCCTAGAGTGCTTTGGTCTAATATATTGCAAGAAAGTATGATAATCTCTTGTAACTTTATTCACAGTTGTTTCTTTGTGTATGTATATATGCATTTCTTGGAATAAGGCCCATAGTTATTATCAAATTTTCCATGCAATATCTATGTGACCAAAAAAAAAAAACACTGCTCTATATGCTTCTTTTTGTGATTACATCAAGAATTCATATTAAAATTTTGACAAAGCCTGTGATGAATTTTTTCCCCTATATTTGGTACCTCTAACTTTTGCTGTGTTTAGCCTAAATGCTTCAATTATGCCAGGCTATTAAACTGGCATGTAAAAATCTAAATGAGCATAGCATCGTCAGACTCTAAAGATGACATCTACATTGTTGTTACCTTTTCTTCTCAAGCAAGAATATGTGTAAATGCCAAAGAGAGCTCAGCGAAAATTTTCTTTTTTAAAAAAACATTTTATCAAGGTGTCTTCACCATAGAAAACACTATCCACATTTAATGTATGCAACTTGATGAGTTTGGGGATAAGTAAACACACCTGAACATCATCACCAAGGCCATAGACATATCCATCACCTCCCAAAGTTACTTCCTGCCCCCTCTATTACTGTTGTGTGTGTGTGTATGTGCGTGTGAAGAACACATAAGACCTCTTAACAAACTTTATCTATTGTATACAATATTGTTAGCTATAGGCACTGTGCTGTTTATTAGATTGCCAGAACTTATCTATCTAATAACCCGCCCCCAAAATAAAACAATTACAGGAAAGTTGCTGGGAATGGACTTTATAAAGGAAAATCTGATATGTTTATCAAATTATGTTTCCTTTTTTTAATGGACTCACGGCGAGACTATATTTCCTATCCTCATAATCAGTCGGAGGCATTTGACCGAATCTAGAAAATAGAATGCGAACTCAGGTGATAGACCTCACATTTAGGGCTGGCTCCGAAAAACTCTCGTGTGATCTTCTGTACACACTTCCGTTTGAAACTGGATAAAGTGTATTTTTCTTAGGCCTTAAGGGACAGTGGAATGAATCACTCAATGGAAGAAGTCTCCGTTCTTTATTGACCATGTGGAACATGCCAGAATAGTTTATTAAGCCCTATTATTTTGGAATTGTTTATTAGGACAGTCTAATGGTCTAATGGACTAATATATCAATAGACTGTGAAGAATTATATAAATGTAAAAAAAAGAAGTAGATCCATAGTACTCTTGATGGGTCCAGGAAGGCACTCAGCTGTTAAAAGGGTCAAATCGCATTTTTCTAATCATTTGATTATGTTGTTATCAGATTTTAAAATAGCCTTTACTAATACAGTTATTAGGGTAATTTCTAAGACAGTAACCATCTTTTCTTTAGGATATATTGAACCTGTTCTATTCAGTCTGGCTAACATCCAAGCCTTGAAAAAAAATTTATTTGTAAACAGGGTAAATCCATCAAGATAAGGCTCACTTATCAACCTTCCTAGGCCAATTTATATAAAATAAAAATAAAGTTAAATTAGAAAAAGTTAAATGAAAAACAAAGCACTAAAAGCTCAGGTCATAATCTCAGGGTCAGACCTGAGTTCATTTTCTCCAAGGGAATAGATTTTAAAAACGTCTTCCGTGTTATATAACCTGGTAACCCCCTCACCAGGCTGAAAGGGAAATAACCACGGTCAAATTAGAGACCTCTTATGATGTGGCAAACTTTTTACTTTTCTTTAGAGGAAACAATAAACTGGGAAGGTTGGGGTTCATCTCCATGAACCCTTCTCTTCTGAAGAAAACGTGTTAAGTGTGTTATCCATGTGTCCACGTGTACATGTGAGTGAATACATTAGGACAGTCTGCACACATGGGTGTTTTTTGTCTAAATCTTACCAAACAGGAAAAGAAAAACTATTTCTAAATAGTTTGGAGCTAACAATTGTGGGACTTTAACTTGCTATTCCAAATGAATGGATTATCATATTAACTATAAATGTAGCAAACGTTCATTTAGCCTGCAAAACAATAGCTTCGACTGCCAAAGAGCCTTCCTTATCTCTCCCTTTATTCTCTTCTGTGTAGCACAGACTGCTAATGATTTTCTGCTCATATAAGTGGTAAATGCTGAGGTACCGCCTTGGAGTTGGCATTGTGATCAGTCAGCATTACCTTGTAGTTGGACTTGCCCATCTTGGTGACAGGACCCATACCTTTGAATGCGTATTGCTGTGAAAAGCTTAGAGGCTGACCTCTAGAATCCCATAAACATGTTAATGGTGGTTCTTAATATTTTCCTCTGGTTTTTTTTCATTTCCCCTTTCTCAGCGAAAACACACAAAGTTTACAGAACAACAACAGTCTTAATGCTCAGTTTTTTTAAAAATAAATTTATTTAAATTAGTTTCAAGTATACAGTACATTGGTTAGACATCTATAATGTTCATAAAACGATCTCCCCAATTGCTCCCTCCCTCCCTCCCCTGGCCCTCCACCTAGCCATCATATTAATGCTGACTGCATTCCCTATGCCGTGCTCCCGATCGCCATGACCATCTATCGACCACTAATCTGTACTTTTTTAACCCTTTACCCAATTCTCCCAGCCCCCCAACCCCCATCCCCTCTGTCCGTCACCAAATTGTCCACTATATTTGTGAGTCTGTTTTTGATTAGTTCTTTTTGTTCCTTAGATTCTGCATATAAGTGAAATCATATGATATCTACCTTTCTCTGTCTCACTTATTTCACTCAGCATAATAACCTCTAGGTCCATCCATGTTGTTGCAAATAGTAGGATTTCATTTTTTTAATGGCTGAGTAATATTCCATTGTATATATGAACAGAGAAATGCAAATTGAAACCACAATGGGATATCACCTCACATCTGTCAGAGTGGCTATCATCAATAAATCAAAGAACAGCAAGTGTTGGTGAGGATGTGGAGAAAAGGGAACCCTCATACATTGTTGGTGGGATTGCAAATTGGTACAGTCGCTATGGAAAACAGTATGCAGGTTTCTCAAAAAATTAAAAATGGATATACCTTTTGACCCGACAGTTACACTTCTGGATATTTATTCCAAAGAAAACCAAAACAATAATTTGTAAAGGTCCATGCACTCCAATATTCACGGCGGCACTATTTACAATAGCCAAGATATGGAAGCAACCTAAATGCCCATCAACAGATGATTGGAAAAAGAAATTATGGTTTATACTCAGTTTTGAAGAGGGAAAACCGTGACTGATTCTGTTATCAGGTGATACAAAGCAATTTATCTCTCTCGAGGGAACTTTTCATTACACTGTATACCCTTCTTAACTCTCTAGTCTTATACCTCTGCCACTAAGCTTTTGGTGATCAACTATACTACATGGATTTGTATTATGAGAATGAAAGAAATATTTTCACGTGTTGTATATTCTCTACCTAAATGTACCCACCCCGCCACTCCTCCTCCAAACTCCCCTTATCACTCTGCCTTCGAGTCAATGTTCAAATGTCACTCTCCACTGTGAAGTCCTTCTCTATCTAGCCACCAAGCACAGTTAGTTGCTCTCCTGCTGGTATTTCCACAGTATGCAGTACGTACCCTTTACTTATTATGGTTCTCTCACTTTATAGCCATTAGTTAATATATTAGTCTCCTGTGTAGGACCTTGTGTTGCTCAAGGGCAGAGAACGTATCCTGTTCATTTCTGTCACACCTAGTCCAGGGCCTGGAATGTACATAATAGAAGTCAACAAATAGGTATTGAATAAATCTGTGAGTATCCCATTTCTGCATTTAATCAGGATAGCATAGTAGTTTAGAGGAGGGGCTTGCAGATGGACTGTCCTTCATTCAAATCCTAGCCTTTACATGTGTCAGCCTTGTAGGACCTTGGGTAAGTTACTTACCTTTCCTACTGACTTACTGTAAAACAGAGATGCTGATAGTACCTGTCTAATGGACTTGTTGAGAGGATCCAATGAGAAGATGGCTGTAAGGTCCTCCATAAAATACATGAAATGCACTAAATATTTAACAAATGGCTCTGTTCTTTTTTTACATCTCACCCATCTCTTAACAACCCAAAACTGCTAGGTTAAATGATATTGACAGGGAGGACCTACGGAGAGAGATTGTTTTTTTTTTTTCAGCAAGCCTTAATTCCCAGTCTGAAACAGGAGACTAATTTATATTGAGTGAGGATTCACCAGTACATATGTCCTTCTTGATAGATGAAAGTAAATAGTATTGCATTTATGTTTGACTACAAACGAAATGGAAGATCATCAAATTTGCCCTTTCTCTGCAGTTACAAAGGAAAGGGAGGTGCGAGTTACATTTAAAGACCCCACATAAAACCCTTAACCCCATTTCTTGGTCAATTTCAAGATAAATTGCTACATATTATGCATGGGCATATTTAATTTTCAAGAGTTCATTTTGCAGTATTTTTCTTTAGATATGCATAAACCCATAGACAATTGCAGGTTAACAGCTTGTAATGGAGGACACTGTGAATCAGAAAGGCAGGAAGAATCCTGTTGTTGCTTTCGAAAATTATTTGAAGACTATCTTGTCTTGCCGATAAAAATTATAATTACACTGTATATTCTTCATAATATTGCTCAGCAAATTGTATCTTTTTGTATAAACTTTGTCCTTGAAAATAGGTTATTATAGCAAAGCAAACTCTAGCTTTCCCAGGCAGATAACTTTCCTGAGATATGCTTTTAGATCTTCACAGCCTGTCTTTGTTCTGTTCTTGTCTACACTTTTCAAAGAGTTAGAAATATCTGCAATGTATTTGACACAGCTACAGCTGCCTTTAAGAAATAATTGTCTGTCTGGTTGATGTAAAACAATATTACAGAAAAGTTGGGCAGGGGGTGTGGGTAGGAAACAGAGTATATGTTTACAAATCCCCAGAATATTGCTCTAATGTGGTACCATGTATGTATGTGTATTTGTGTATACATACACTGCATTGTACCTATCATAAGGTAAAGCACATTTTCAATGAATAAGAGTTCAACTCGAATAACCGAGGGTGGAATACAGCCTGAGTGAACTCGATAGGGCTTCTGCAAAGAGTCTGGATTTCTTTCTTTGTTTCTTCCTTTGTTTTTTTCTTTCTTTGTTTCTTTGTTTTGTTCGTTTGTTCGTTCTTTTTCTTTATTTCTCTTTCCTTTCTTTTCTTTTCTTTCTTTTCTTTCTTTCTTTCTTTCTTTCTTTCTTTCTTTCTTTCTTTCTTTCTTTCTTTCCTTCTTTCTTTCTTTCTTTCTTTCTTTCTTTCTTTCTTTCAGTTTGCAACTGCCAATACTGATAAAAAGTCCATGTTAAAAAACATTCACACACATAAACTTCCAATGAAGCCAAAAAACTCCATGTTAAAAAACATTCACACACATAAACTTCCAATGAAGCCAAACTAAAGAGGTCATTTGAAGTTATTCAATTTCTCTAAGAAATTGCACTCCTCGACCATGAGGCAGGAGAAAGGCTATGGTAAATTATGAATTCTGATATGAGTTATGGCATAGCAGGGACATCATCTACTTTTTTTCACCATTTTATATTCAGAACCTAGGACCAGGCCTGACATATAGTAGGTGCTCAATAAGTATTTGCTGAATGAATGAATGTAGGAAGGAAAGGAGGACGGAAGGAACATTTTTCTAATTATAAAATCCATAGAGGATCATTACATAAAATTTGGAAAATGTAGAAATTGTATTTCAGAAGAGAGAAAAGCCACCCATTTCTCATCCATAATCCAACCACCCGAGAGTGCTAACATATATTCTTACATTTGCTTTAGTTAAATTCTTTTAGCTTCAAGAAAAATGAACTCATTCAGTCTAAAACAACTAAAGTAGGGGTTTAAAAGGATTCTCCCATGGTGTCTCTGGGACCTTGTGGTCTTTCGTTCTCTTGTTTCTTTCTGTAGACTTTTTTTTTTCCCCTCTGTGCTTCATCTGCGTATGAATTGCCAAATGCCTTCCCCCAGCTTCCCCAGGCAACTGATTTCAAATAGTTCAGTTTATGTCACCATTACTATTTTCCTCCTGTATTCAGAGTCTCAAGATTCGGGTGAAAAACTGCTATTTTGACCAATCAATAGATTACCTTTCTCTGCATCAGTTAAACATATAGTACTTCTGTCCTATTCTGATCAACTGGAGGATTGTGGGTGTTTTGTGGGGTTTGGGGTACCTAAACTTACCTCTTCAACATGCATTGTAGGGCTGTATTGAAGGGACAGTTCTGAAAGGAGGCCCACAATAGGTAGGCACTCAATGAATGTAAGATCAAGGACCATACCATGCTTTTCACCATTTGTGATGCATTGTAGGTACTTAAATGAATGACGAACGTGCAAGTTAAATAAAGAACATATAAGTGGAAATTCCTGAAAGCCATTCTTTTTGAGTTGAGATAGAACTGACATATAACATTGAGTAAGTGTAAGATGTACAACGCGTCGGCTCAGTACTTTGATGTATTGCAGTATGATTACCGCCGTAGTGTTAGCTAAGATGTCTATCATGTCACATCTTTATCGTGGTGAGAACAATTAAGATCTAGTCTCTTAGCAACTTTGAAGTTTATAGTCCAGTATTACTGACTATCATCACATGTTGTGCATTAGAACTCCAGAACTTATTTGTCTACTAGTTGTAAGTTTATACCCTTGAACTACATCACCCCAATTCTCCACCCCAGCCCCTGGTAACCACCATTCTATTCTGTTTTTGCAACTTTAGTTGCTTTAGAGTCCATATATTTGTCTTTCTCTGTCTGACTTATCTCACTTAGTATAATGCCCCTAAAAGCCATTTTTGTCATACAACAAAGTCTGATGCATTTCTATGTGTGTATGTGTGTGTGGGTGGGTGGGGCAATGGTACAGAATTCTGCGTGTGAGTGTGTGTGTGTGTGTGTGTGTGTGTGTGTGTGTGTGTGTGTGTGTGAAATGTTATTGCTTTTCCTGTGTTGCTCTTTCTGCATAAGGGGTGACAGATTAGTACCTCATGTACCTGATGGTGCATGTGGCCTGGCATTGATATTGATAATGAACTGGTATAATTTGGTCTTCTCTTTTAAGGCTGCAGAAAACATAGTTCATTCCAAAAACGTGCAGTATGGCATCTACATAGACTGTTAGATTTTGAAAGTAGGAAAAAAGGGGTCCGGAATTTGTTTTCTTTAGTGAAAAAGCTTCGTATTGAAATAGCTTTTCAATTAAATACAAAGACCCCAGAGGTACAGAATGGGCTTCCAACGCAACAGTTCCTCTTTTATCACTAGTGAATATTGGGCTTTTGTGACAGATTTCATTCTATTGCTTTATGAAGTTTGGAAAGATACAGACTTTGTGATCTCTAGGGTCCTGCCTAAATCTTATATTTTGTGATTCAATGAAAACCATGGTTATTAGTATAATCACCAACACTAGCTATGCTATAATTATCAACTACATCCCAATATGTACACAGACAAAAAATAACACTGAATTCGTAATGTCCATATGACGCCTCTACCTTACCCTAAAAATATGGAAATAGTTTTTATATTACAAATGGATATTTTAGATATTACATACTGGATAGTAGAGAGTAAGGGTTAATGGAGACTCTCAAAATTACATTTACTTGGGGCATTATTTGTACATAATAGTTCAATTGTTCCATCCTGGCATTTTTTTAAATCAATTTTCTTTTTAATAGTCTAGACAGTATTTTAAAGATAAACCGTTCTCTCAAATTTTGTAGTACACAATTTCATTTTATTTTCCCCATAAAATGCGTCAGCTCAAGCAAAGGCCATTCATCACTTAGACCTTATAATGTATATCTGTGTTGACATATTAGTTGAGTTAACCGTTCCTATATTTCGCAGAATCTCACTAACTGTATACGGGTTTCAAATTGTGTAAGAAACAGTTATAGTCTCCATTCAGTACCCATTGTTCAACTTTCCTAAATCCTACTTTAAGTGATCCATTGTATAGACTACCTTATTCCGTGGGTAAAGTTTATCATTTATAGATTCACACGTCATTTCCTCCATTTTAGATTCTACGCATCTATTTTTTATTTAAAATATATTTATTTATGAATTATTATTTGTAGGAGGCTGATAGTCTACTTATAGAGTTCTGGGAATGGATGGTGATGCTGGTTGCACAACAGTATGAAAATACTTAATATCACTGGACTGTACACTTAAAAATGGTTAGGATAGGTTTTATGTTATATTTATTTTACCACAATAAAATAAACCCGTACATCTATTATATAAAGAAAAATCTTTCTAATTTCGAAATAATCTACTCTGTGATGCTCCCTCTTTAATATAAAGCTTTAAAAACAATTTTTGCCTTTTTGTGCAATATCAGACTAATGAAACTTTCAAATCTCACAAAATAATTGAGCCACATCTGTATATAAACTGATTATGCTAAGAGGTTTGAATCAGGTATGTGTCACAGAAGCTGTGCAGCTATTCTGTCCATGGAGATAACAGTTATACTTTAAAGGAAAAACTGTATGCAGTTTTCAAATAAGTTAAAGAGCTTCTTTAAACATAGTTAAAGAGTTAACTGTGTACAAACACTTTGAAAACTCAAAAACATGCTCACACACAAAGAATGCTAATATTTGAGTAAAAAATTCTGTCTGTTTGGAAACATAACATTTCTATAAATGATCATGTAACAGTAAAAGTTGGGTATTAATATCTGGGAAATAATCAGCAGGCACAAAGGTTGCTGTTTTCTCTTTAGTGTTAGGTACAGAAATATGTGGATGGTTAATGACATTTTAAAAATTTGTGTCGGGTACATTGTGTCAGGTACAGAAATATGTGGATGGTTAATGACATTTTAAAAATTTGCATTTAGCTGTGTTGACTGTGTCAGCACTATTTCAGTAAATGCCCTTCTTTCAAGGTAAGAAGTGTTTCCACTTTAAAAACAATAACAATTTTAATGTCCAGTGAATTAGAAGGCTGGGGTATCAGTATCTGAATTCTACACATTTTGCAGAGGAGAATGATACAAAATTGAAACAAAAAAGAACTGAAAAAATTATCTTCAAAAATGCCTGTGCCTTTTATGGTTTACTGTCAAACCCAGTTTTTAAAGTTCCATTTTAAAACTTTGCTTGGAATACATTAAATCACTAGAAAGAGTAGCATGGAAAATTCCAGCTTCAGATATTTCTTTGGATTGATTTTAGGTTTCTTCCTTGAAAGTGGAGATAACGTTAAAATGCTGAAATTCACTTCAACTGTATGCTTATTTCTTGGCTGACACAATTACAAAAGGGCCTGTTAATATTCTTATAAAGAGTTGGTGATATCACTGTTTGCCATGAAATGTTGTTAAAGAAAAATATCCAGTGACACTTGTTAAAGATGGTAAGGCAGACTGTATTCGGGACCCTCATGCTAGGTATAAGGACCACTGCAATGGGATTTTACAATAAGGTAGAGATTGAGTTCAAATCCGAATATGGTGTGTGCAACTGGGAAATTATAGCCAAGGGGCAGAGTAGAGAGTCAGTAAATGGAAAATTGCCAAGAGGAAAGCAGACTTAAGGGGAATTCAGGCTAAACTGACCTAACAGGATTTTTTTTGCCAAAGACAAGAATGATCCTATATCTAGGGTGGCTGGTTAAACTGACCTAGCGGGATGGTTGGTAAAACTGGATTGTGTAAGGAATTGCACAGGTGGGCCTAGCAGGAGGTTCGGGAGCTTGACTAAGGTTTGATTAACGAAGAAGCTTTGTCAGTGTGTGGTATCATAGTAATGAATCAGTTCATTTTGGTATTATTTTCTATTGTAACCCTGTTTTTATCATTTTAATATTTTGTTTTTGTTTTTATTTGATAAAATATATTCGAGTTAAATGTTCTACCTTTTCCTAGCTTCTTTACTTTTGTCCTGGAAGGAATTGTTATGTTTAGGGGGAAATGCTTAAAATACTTCCGACTATCGATTTTACCAACTTTTTGCTGAAAGAGCACTTGATGCTTAACAAAATGTTTAACTTAAAAAGACACATACGTATATACAATTCCTCTCTAATCACATTCTAACTTTAAGGTCTGTTTTTCTTCCAGTGCCTTTAAAGTTTATCCCATATCCTATAATTCAGTAGCACCCAGTCCACTGCCTCTTTATGAAGAGAATTGCATCTCAAAAACATTTGTTTCATTCTATTTTTCCCTAAATGCAGTTTTCAATTTATTCCAATAGCTAAAATAGTGTGGTCAATGTCTTTCTTCTTTTTACCTTTATCCTATGGACCTCAAATGCACAGAATTGATTACATCATAATCCTTGGCTCCAGATATACCGTTACAATATTTATCCATGAATGGCTCTGTTCTTTTCTATATTTCATTACTTAATTAATTTACAAATTTAAAAAATTCATTCTTTTTTATGGCTGAGTAATAATCCATTGTATATGTGTACTCCCCCCTTCTTTACCCATTCATCTATTGATGGGCATTTAGGTTGCTTCCATATCTGGGCTATTGTAAATAGTGCTGCAGTGAACATAGGGTTGCATATGTCTTTTCAAATCAGTGTTTTGGATTTCTTTGGATAAATCCAAAATCCCAGAAGTGAGATTGCTGGGTCATAAGGTAGTTCTATTTTGGAATTTTTGAGGAACCTCCAGACTGTTTTCATAGTGGCTGCACCAATTTGCAATCCCACCAACAGTGCATGAGGTTTCCCTTTTCTCCACATTTTCACCAACATGTGTTTGTTCATTTGTTGATGATGGCCATTCTGACAGGTGTGAGGTGATAGCTCATTATGGTTTTAATTTGCATTTCTCTGATGATTATGAAATCTTAATCTGTGACAACAAGGATGGACCTAGAGGATATTATGCTAAGTGAAATAAGTCAGACAGAGAAAAGACAAATGCCATTTTATCTCAGTTGTATGTGGAATCTAAATAAGAAAATACACAAACAAAACAGAAAGAGACTCATAGATACAGAGAACAAACTGGTGATTGCCAAATGGGAGGGGGGTTGGGAGTCGGGGTGAAAAATGTGAAAGGATTAAGAAGAACAACTTGGTAGTTATAAAATAGTCATGGGGATGTGAAGTACAGCATAAGGAAAATAATAATACTGTAATAACTACGTTTAGTTACAGGCTACCAGGGGATCACTTTGTAAATTATATAAATGTCTAACCACTATGCTGTACTCTTGAAACTAATATAAAATAATATTGAATGTCAACTCTAATTGAAAAATAAAAATTAAAAAAAAGAACTGTACTCTAGGTGACAATGTTGCCAAAAAAATAAAAATTCAGTTCCTGAGTGCCTCCTGTGTGTCAGTTTGTTAAGGTCACCATTTAAAGGACAAATAGTATAGCACTTTGTTCTTATGGATTCATCAAGATTAAGAGTGCCAGAATGCGGGGTGGTGGGCGGGTACTTCCCATGGAGAGAAACTTGGTTGAGAAGTATGCTAGGTAAAGGAAATAGTCAGGAAATGAGGCATGGTGTGTACATGGAGAATGGCTAAAGCAAAAAGTGGGCTAGGGAAAATAGGAAGAGGCCAGGTTGTTAATGGCCTTGAATTCCAGTCTAACGAGTTTGTATTTTATTGCATAGGCAGAACTTTTGCCCAAATAAGTGACATTTTGAAGTTTAGGACAATCCCATTCATCAAGCCACACTATGATAGGTGGATATGGGAGAGATAGAGGTGGATATGGTAGAAGGAATGGGGAAGGAGAGCCTGAAAGTAGTAAGATCTTAGCGTTTCAGAATTTTCAACACACCTATTTATATTACCTTTTGGTAAAGGTTGTCCCGTTGCCTATGGAGTCCTTATTATTATTACAGCTACTTCAGCATTTTCACTTTTGATCTCTGTAAGTTCATGAGTATTTACTGAGGTGAAAATGAACTGATTCCCCGGTGTTTGCTAATTATAATCCTGTTCAGCAAGGGCCGGAGCATACTGCATTTACGGGAATTTGCTGCAGCATCAGCAAGCTATTGGTATTCAGAACACTCAGTTTGCTAGAACATTTAAAATTAAGTTAAAAAATATTTGTTTGTTGCTGCATTTTAATGTTTTAATTGTCTTAAAATGCTTAATAGTTTGAATACTAAAGTGCCTAGAGAGCATTGGCAAGGAATGATAAATAAAACATACGCCCCTACCTTGATTTATGGAAGCCAGATCAAGCTGTTTTGTTTGTTTATGTATTATCAGAAAAATGGGATGTTATCCAACAGTGGTGCTACCAAGTGGTATCTGAAGATTATCGTTTTGGTAAATCCAGTGTAGAAAGACTGTTCTCCACTTTTCATGAAATAAAAATTATTCTATGAGGACAAACAAACAGAGACTCATGGACATGGACTATAGACTAGTGGTCACCAGAGGGCAGGGGATGGGGGAGGAGGGGGGAGGTAGATGGGGTTAAGGGGGTCAAATATAGGCGGGTAGAGGGAGGGTGAAGTGGGTAAGGGGATTGAATATATGGTAGCTGAAGGAAACTAGACTTTGGGTGGTAAACACAATAGAATATACAGATGTCAAATTATAATGTATACCTGAAAATTATATAATTGTACTAACCAATGTTAACCTCAATAAACTTAATTTAAAAAAATTATTCCGTGAAACAAGCCACTCTTTTCAATAAACGATCAGTTGGCACCTGCTGCTGTTATAAGGATTTATGCTGAGGCAGATAAGGTATAGAGCAGGGTTTCTCGGTCTCCACACCACAGACATTTGGGGCTGAGATTTCCCTCCCCCACCCCCCATCAGGGAACTGTCCTGTGCACTGTAAGATATATAGCAGCATTCATGATCTCTCCCCCATAGATGCCAGTAGTGACCCTCACACATACACACACAATCGTTGACAACCAAAACTGTCTCTACTCATTACTAAATATCCCCTGAGGCACAAAATCAACCCCTAATTGAGAACCACTGTTAGAGTATGGAATAAAACACTGTTCTTTTCCTCAAGAAGCTTACAGCTGAGCAATTTTATGACCCACATTTTGGAATCAGGAAGCCTCAGGTTTGCACAATGAGGTATCACCTCACCCCTGTCAGGAGGACCATCATCAGTAAATCAGCAAACAACATGTGTTGGTGAGGATGTGGGGAAAAGGGAACCCTCGTGCCCTGTTGCTGGGATTGCAAACCAGAATAGCCACTATGGAAAACAATATGGAGGAGGTTCCTCAAAAAATTCAAAAGAGAATGACCTTATGACCTGGCAATCTCACTTCTGGGTATTTATCCAAAGAAATTCAAAACACTAATTTGAAAAGTTAATTATATGCACTCCTATGTTCATTTCAGCATTATGTACAATCACCAACACATGGAAGCAAACTAAGTGTCCATCGATAGACGATTAGATAAAGAAGATGTGGAATATATATATTCGATGGACTATTACTTGACCATAAAAAAGAATGAAATCTTAACCATTTGTGACCTAGGGGGCATTATGCTCAATGAAATAAGTCACACAGAGAAAGACAAATACCATAGGATCTCAGTTATACATGGAATCTAAAGAACAAAATAAATGAACAAACAAAAGAACAAAACCTTACAGATACAGAGAGCAAACTGACTGTTGCCTGATGCAAGGGGGGTTGGGAGGCCGGGTGAAAAGGGCAAAGGGATTAAGAAGTACAAATTGGTAGTTACAAAATAGGCGCAGCGATGTGGAGTCCATCATAGGGAATATAGTCAATAATGTAATAACTATGTATAGTGCCAGGTGCTAGACTGTTCAGGGGATACCTTTTACATTATGTAAATGTCTAACCACTATGCTGTACAGCTGAAACTAATATGAAATAATATCGAACATCTACTGTAATTTAAACAAGGAAAAGTTAATTAAAATTATGATTAACCATGGGAGGCGGGCGGAGAATCCTCACGTTTGAATCTTTACTCACCATTTTCTGGTCATGTGACCTTAGGTAAGTTATTTAGCCTCTCTGAGATACAATGTCCTCACCTGTAAGGACACTTAAGGGGATACGACTCAATTTGCAAAGTTATTGTGAAGATTATACAAAGCAGAGAATGTTATGAATAAAATATGCTAATATGGTTGGTAAAGTGTCTAACATCGACTGTGCTTATTGCTGGGTTTGACAGCTTTTTCCGTGGTCATAGTTGGGTTGCTCCTCCAATTCCAGGGTAATTCCTCACCTGTGCTTTGGTCACTGCCCCTTTCTGCTTTCTCAGTAATCTGATTTCATAGTTTGTCTCTCTTCAATACTCTCCTTTCTCTTACAGATGGGCTCTGTGGTCAGAGATATTTGAGTGCCTACCCAGAATGTTTTAAATATTAAATGGGATTGTAAAAGTGAACCATAGAGTCAAAAAGGAATCCGCCAATAAAACTGAGAAACTGGGTCAGGCCAAGACACTAATTAATCACATTTCATTTGCAGGAATGCTAAAGTTTTAGTGTTGGATGTTGGCAACTTAAGCTTTCCTATTTCTCCTACTTTTAAATATTTCATTTTTATTATTTTCTCTTTATTACTGAAAGAATATAATGCAATTAAATAAGGAATAAATATGTCGTATTAGTCAAGGTGGGCTAGATCATGCTGTGGAAACACAGCACTACAGGATCTCAGAGAGCTAAAGAAAGTTTATTTCTTACCCCTGCAACACATCCATCTTTACCAGGTGTTCAGCTCCACGTTATCCTCCATGAGAAATCAGGGCTGACGGACTCTTCACTACTTGGAACATTGCTTCTCATCCTGGCCAGCAGGAAAGGAACATGATGATTCATTCGTGATCTCTTTAAGCAATGGTTGGCCCCTACGGCCTGTTTGCCAAATCTAGCCCACCATCTGTTCTATTAGGACACAGCTACACTCATTCATCTATGTCTAGAGTTGCTTTCACACCACAAGGGCAGAGTTGAGTATCTGTTACAGATTGGATATGGCCCAGAAAGCCTAAAATAATGACTATCTGGCCTTTTACAGAAAAAAAAAAAAATGTTTGCCAACCCATTCTTAAAGGGTTCTCTGTCCAGAAGTAAACACACCATATTTAATCACATTCCACTTGTCAAAAGGAGTCATGTGTCTATGCCTGCTGACAAAAGAAAGCGTGGTCTTGATCACTTACTGAACACACCCGAAACTTTCAGTTTGGCACGAGGATATAGTTGCCTCTATTTTGCTCTCTTCAAACTTACACAAGACAAGCCTAACAGATTAAACTACTAGATAAGGTGTGTTGATAATAAAATCTGTTCTATCCATTTAGTGGGTACCACTGATAGGTGAAATCAGACTTTTCTCTTGCAAAGAGGCAAGTAGGAAACAAGTGTCATATTTGGGAAGGGTGGACTTAAATCACAAAAATATGAGTTCCTCCTCTAGTTTTAATTCCAATACTGACTAGTTCTGTGTGACTTTGTTAGGGCAGCACCTCCCCTCCTTCCCTCTGTAATTTCTGCCTTCCTCATTTGATCACTGACCTGTGATGATGCGATACTTGCAACTGCAGCAGCTATCTGGTGACCATGAAACAACAAGCTAGAGGACAAAAAGATCACACACTAAAGGGGACAGAGTAGACTTATGGAAAGAATATGAGTTCTTAATGACGTAATTGAGCTGCCAGGCTGACTCTGGAATCACCAACTCTCCGAACTCTTGGTTAGAAAATTAATGCTTCCATTGTTTAAGCCTCTTTAAATTGGGTGTTTTGATACTTAGACCCTCAAAGTCATAAACTGTGCTCTTGGACATATAAGTATTTAACCATTTTCAGCTTCTGAGCCTCTCTTGGTAAACTTGAAATAATAATCTCTTTTTGACGATTAATTTACGTAACGTATGTGTAGAGGAATTGCTCCATCATAGCACCCTGGTGACTTTGCATGTATCCACATAGGCCATAGAGGCGAGGCTCAACCACAATCAAATCCATCCTGAATCTTGGCAGAACACTCTGCGATCCTCCTAGAAATATAGCAAGATGGAACTCTTATGAAGACGGTCACGAATCCATTTCTCAGCCTCCTCCCCATCCTGTAGGAGGTTCCCTATCTTCTGGAAGGCTTCCATAAGGCAGTTCATCATCTATCTTACCGGTTCCACTGAGGCACAAGACTTTTCATTTTGCCCCGCCCTTTAGGATACAGCTCCAAGTTTCTGTGTGGATCTACAAAATTGTTTGGCTGGAGAGTGAATTACTCGAGTTATCTGTCATCTAGCCCCTCTGAATCAGTGTCATCTTAAGGGTCCAGGGACATGTGCAGGTGATACCACGCTGATTTTGCTTTTGTTCTCTATGTAATTAGTAAAGTAAGTCCTTCTCTGCTTGACGTCTCCTTGGTAGTCAAATGGATGGAATTGTGGCAAGCCAGCCTAGCAGCTACTGCTGTGCTGCCATTTATGGATGCTTGCCTGGCACAGAGTAAAGACTCGCTAAATAAATGTTATGTCAGCATTGCTAATAGTATGTTACTCAGCTTCAGTTTTCTCCATAGGGAAAATGAGTATTACATAGGAAGGAAAATATTTTTCAGCTGTTAAGTGTCAATTATATGTAAGATAGTAATGTTTAACTTTTTTTCAAGTCACTGGAGACATTGCTTTTATCCATGGTTTTGATTTGTGACATAAAGAAATTATAATTTAAAAATTAGTCTCTAATATTTTATTGTAGAAGAGAATTCCATTTTCCAGTGAGCCCCAAAGCACGTGCCTTCTCACTACAGTCACGTGGAAGGCTTCGATCACAAAAATTAGCCTTGTCTTCTGACATCAGGAGTATACACATGTTCCGGTTTGTTGAAATTGGCTCAAGTTAAAGAAAATCAAATCTTATGTGAGAAAGCAATTGATCCTTCTAACCTTCTTGTCTAATTCTAACATTCACTCCCAATCTCAGGAAACTATATGACAGTCTGCCTACTCCCAGGCTATGTACAAAGCTGAAATTTAAAAATGCTTTCAAGGCAAGTGACCATTTTGACAAAACCAGCATGGAACATCGTTTAGGTGAAACTTCAACACCCCTGTGAAGCAGAGCCTTGGGTTTAAAGGTGATTTTATCTACTAGAAATTTGGCTAAAAAAATAAACTACTTTTTTTTTTCTCATTTGAACAAAGAATCTGTAATTCTAGTTCAAAGAACAAAACCCATTTTTCCAGCATTCAGAATTAGATACCTTTTATTTATATTATCTGCTAAGATTACTCTGTTTAATACAATTTTATATAAAGTAGAAACCCAAATTCCTGAGCAAGAAGGGAGAGAATGGTTGATGGAAACTAAAAAGTGCTGGTTCTTTGTAAACTGCTCTGTGTTTTCTGAGAAATATGCATTAATCAGTTGTTCCCACAATGTGTTATCTTTATCAAGTGTATTTTGCTTGGAGACATATGTTTATATTTTTAAAGATGTTTCCTTTCTTCTATAAACTCCCTCTCAGCCCAAGAATGAAAAAAAATAACATTTTTATCACTAGGAATTTGATGTTCTACAAAGAATATTATTAGTCAGCAAGAAAATCCTGCATTTTATATCAGTGTATGCTTTTGTACCTCGCAAGACAAACCCATTATTTTTATAAATGAGATGAAGGTGAGTAGTGTTTGTAAAATTTTCAATTCACTAATTCATAAACTATTATTTTTATATTACTAAATTGCTCCCTTTCATAATTAGCTCAAATTTAATATTAATGATGAAGCCAAGTTATGGATCCAGACAGTAAAGCACTTGGTATGAAGTAAGAACCTTAGCTTTTTTAAGTTGGTCTGATTATTTGGCTTTTCTCCTTTTATCTGTTAATGTAGGATATGACATTAACTTATTTTCTAATATTAATACTATCCTTGTACTATTAGGGTCTCTTAGGATAAAACCAACATATATATATATATATATATATATATATATATATATATATATATATATACACACACACACATATATATATATACACACACACACATATATTTACGTATTTTTTATATTTTATATACTTTAATATATTTTATATATTAAAGTATATATATTTATATATATAATATGTTATATATGTTTTATATTTTTATATATTTATATATAAAATATATATTTTTTTACATTTGCTATATGTGTGTATATAATTTTATTTTTAGTTAGGAATTTTGCTTCAGTGTTTGAGAGGTAGATTTGTGATTTTTTAGCAAGTCTTTTTTTATTAAAAGTTATTGGTGAATACAAGAAAACATAGGTACTAACTCATGGACCTTGGACTTAGAGAAGATTTTATGAATTTGACCTCAAAGACAAGGAAAGTAAAAGCAAAAATAAACGAATAGCACTATATCAGACTGATTTGTGATTCTTCTTCTTTTGATGGCCTTATCATGTTTTAGTATTAAGTTTATGCTATCCTGGTTAAATTGTTCCTTCTATTTTGATTCTCTGTAAAAGTTATATATGTTAATATGTTCTTAGAATATCTGTAGATTATACCTCCTGTATAACTACCTGAGTGTGTGTGTGTGTGTGTGTGTGTGTGTGTGTGTGTGTGTGTGTGTGTGTGTGTGTTAGAGAGGGGGAGTGTGAGGGGGAGAGAGAGAGAGAGGGATGGATGGATAATTGGGGCATATAATTTTTAAGGACTAGTCACCTTTTTAATGCTTAGTTATAGGCGTTTTTGGGTTTCTGTTATTTTTGTCAGTGTTGATAGTTATTTTCAAGGAAACTGCTCATTGTATAAGTTTGGCAGTTATATGACTAGAGTTAATCATAACATCTGATCATCATTTTTTCAATACTGCTTTAATTGTAGTTATTGTCATTTACACTTCGGATATATTTCTTGTTCTTAAGTGACAGAGATCTATTTCATTAGTCTTTCCCTAAGAATCAGCTGTTGACTTTGTTGATGTTATTTTATCATAATTTCTATTTCATTATTTCTACCCTTGTCTATGCTTTCTTCCACTCTGTTTGGGTTGATTTGATTGATACTGTACATAACTCTTACGTTAGATAATGGCTCATGAATTTTCAGCATTTATTCTCTCACATAATTACTTAAGGTGATGTTTTCTCTCTGGATATTTGCTTTAGCTAATTCCACAAGTTTTGAAAAGTAATGTTTTCATTTAATATGCCATATTTTCATTCAGATCTAAAGATTTTCCAATTTCCATTATTATTTCTTCTTTGAGTCATGAGGTATTTAGGAGTATATTATAATTCTCTAATTTCTCGAGTCTTTTTTATTGATCTTTTCCCCCCTTGATCTATGAACTTAGTTGCATTGTGGTAAAAGAACATGGTCGGTATAATGGCCCTTTGAAATTTATTGGGACTTAACTTATGGCTTATTGACGAATTTTATGGTCACTTGTTATACATACTCTGTATGTTTTCTCTAATATATTTGGGGCACAGCTTTTATATATTCTTCAGATTAACCTTCTTAACTGCTATTTCAAATCTCTACTCTCAATAGATACCAGACAATCTCTAGTGTTCGTGAAAATATATAGTGAAGGATTTTCATGAGAAATGGGGGCATATATATATGTATCAGGTACACGCATAGGGAACGTGTGTAGATGCATCATTTATTATAGCTACAGACTGGACATATAATGCAAATGCTCATAAAGTATAGCTGAATCAATAAACTTTAGTGTATATATTCAATGACATTATATGCAGCAATGCAAATGAATGACAGAGTTATGTGCAGTAATTTGGATAATTTTTAAAAGTAATGTTGAAAGAGTAAAGCCAGATACAAATGAACACATACATAGAGTATATTTGGGTTTTTATAAGCTCAAACTGGCAAAACTAAACTATTATTTAAAGACATTCATGGGGAAAAACTAAATAAAATCAAGAAATAGGTTTTTATCAACATTGGTGTCGTTTTTACCTTTGGGAGGATGGACTTGTAAGGGATAGATGGAGTCTTCTGCAATACCATATGACTTGTAAGGGATAGATGGAGTCTTCTGCAATACCATCAGGGATTATGTCTTGATTTGGTGGTGATTACATTAATGCTGATACCATATGCTTATAATTACTTGATGAGCATTTGTAGTATTTCATTATATTTCACAATGAAAAGTAAAATTAAATATATAATTGACAGAAAGTGAAAAACGTTATAAAACAAATTAAAGCAGTATGTAAGTAACATGAAAGACTGTATGTATGTGTACTGTGTTATGTAGATTGGTCAGAGAAGGCCTTTGTTTAATGAATATTTATTAGAGGCCTGTAGTAAATGAAGGATGAAACCGAGTGAATATCCATGGGAAGAACATTTCAGGCAGAGGGCATTGTGAGTGAAAACACTGAGGTGAGTTGAGAGTATGTTTGACATGTTTAAGACTAGATAGCAAAGATATCATTGGAGCTGGAGAGTAGCAGGAAAGGGGGAAATGGTATGAGATGAGGTCAAAGGGGTAGCGAAGAGCCAGGACCAGTAGGTAGGGCTTTTCGCTCTCTGATTAAAATGAGACAGCATTGGAGGGTGTTAAGTAGGAGACCGATGTGATCTGGCTTACTTTTGAGCAGGATTATCCTTGAAAGACCGTAGTGGAACAAGGGCAGAAGCAGCAAGACCACTGGGAGTTCTGTTGTTGTTGTTTTTAATATAGAAGATATTATGGCATGTTTTTATGTTCATGAAAATGAGTGACATTCTTCGTAATTTCTAATCTGCCTTCACCCATCTTTAATTTATTTATTCAGTTGCCTAGTCCATGAAGACTTGAGTTTTTAATTTTCAAAGATATATATCTCCCCTTCCTGTGTTTTATTCCTTTTTAATTTCTTCAAGCAATTTAAACATACTAACTTGGCTATTTGTTTTCTGATTCTTGCTCAAGGTAGCTTGATTATACATGTATTTTTCCATGTATTATCTCATTTAACTTTTTTAAAAAAATTTCACCTTTACTGAGATATAATAGACATATAAAATTATAAGATATTTAAAGCATACGTCCATCCCTCCCCCTCTCCCTGTTGAACATTTAAGTTCTATTCTGTCATATCTTTTTTTAAATAAATTTATTTATTTAAATTAGTTTCAAGTATACAGTACATTGGTTAGACATCTATAAGGTTCATAAAACAATCCCCCCAATTGCTCCCTCCATCCCCTGGCCCTCCACTTAGCCAGCATTAATCTT
>NW_011889467.1:369274-376031 GCF_000151845.1 Pteropus vampyrus
ATTTTGATATCTTACCTGAGTTGGAGGAGAGGAGGTAAGGAGTGGCAATGTACTGCTATATTTCTGAGAGTTTTAGTGAATTAGTGATTATGCACGTTGGGTAGGACCTTAGTTTTAAAAATATATTAATAACCACAGTCATAATAATAATTCCAATGTTTTCCCATAGGTTAAGAGAAAACTATTTCAGAGGTAGGGAAGCCAGGTCTCCAGGCAGATACAGTGGGGTTCCAGGGGCAGCGTCCAGAAGCACCCCCACCAGTGTAGGGCACCCCACCTGGCCCACAGCCCACCCCCTTGTATCCTGGGCCCTGGCATCGGAGCCCCGGGGCAGAGTGGAGGGCTAGCGGTGGACCTGGAAGCTGCTGGCCCGAGACACACTTCTGGCTCAGGCCTTCCACTCGTGCACAGTACTGCGGGGTCAGCTCTTTCTGGTAGGGGGCCTCCTGGCCGGAGGGGCAGGAGAGCTGAAAGGCCACACAGAGGTGTTGCGCCCGACAGAGGGCCAGGCCATGCAGATGAGGGCACGGGACCGGCCCGAGGTGCCACCACCACGACCCTGAGCCGCTGGGTGTCTCATTTCGGCAATATTTCTTTGAGAAGTTTTCCACTTGATAGAGAAAAAGTCCTTTATTTTCACTTACATAGTCTCAATTGTTGCTTGCCATTCTTTAGTTTTTCCTTTCCTCCTACTTGAAAGACTATGTGATGACAACAAGTCATATTACATTAGAAATTCCAAGGAGTAGGCATCTAGGAAACAGAGTGGGAACCAAATGAAGGGCTATATCCAACTGTCTTCTTGCTGCTTTCGCTCTATAATTTACATTAACATGGCTATTCATCATGAAGATAGCTATGCAATGGATGTAACAGGCGAGGATAACCGATAATGGCGTGGTGAATGCATTTCAGTTGCCTTTTTTGTGTTCATGTGCACATTCAAAGTTGTGTATTCAGCGACAAAGTGTGCTTCTCCATACAGGTTGATTTTGTGTGTGCATATGTGCGCACACAATGCGTGTGCTCTTCTATAGCAATGATATTAAAATACATTAAAATGGCGTGTTTTCAGTTATTGTAAATATTTTCATTCATTCCTTTCATCTTGACTAATTGCAGAGTAGGAAATTGATTAGGAAACTGAGGCCAAAATTAGTAGTCACTGCACATCTACTGTGTCGAAGGTACAGTACCAGTAACGATTTATTATGTAATGCACCCAATTGCCCTCGTGAGGTAGGTTAATATCTCTATTTTGCTGATGATGAAAATGTGATTCATAGAGGTTGAGGAATTTTTCCAATGTCTCCTAACTAGTTGATAGATTGGATTAGAATATAGGTATGTGTGCTTGCAAAGACTATACATACTACGCTATCTTCTCAGAAAACTCATGTTTTATCCATACATCATAGAATAGTAAGCCATAGTGGTGGGACTCTAACCACATGTGTTGATGACTCTTAGTTTTATTTGCTAAATACAGTGCATATGACAAGTTGCCACATTAGCTCTCTCATTAAATTACAATGCCGTTTTGAGAAGAAAATGATAAATTAAAAATTGTCAAGTTTAAATTATTTTGAATATAACCATTAAAGTGTTACATCTGGATTTCGAAGGAAATCTTTAAAATGATCACATGAACTTCTGAGTTTCCTTTGGTTTATTAGGTATGAAATGTTGGCTTTCGATTTAAAACTATTTTATTGGAAGTTAAATACGCTTCCTGTTTTAGGTCACGTATACGGAACTCTTCCATATCAGCTCTGTGTATTAACTGTTCTACGCTCAATAGTGACCATTTCGTACTACTGTCCGTGATACAATTTTAGATGTAAACCATTAATTTGAATGAATAATAATTCAAATTACTTAAATTGATGAAATAATGTTACACAACCATTCTCTCTGATATGCATTAACCATTTATCATTGAAGTACATCATACTGTCCCCCACAGGCATTGATTTGTGCCTATGGGATTTTCTTTTCCTCTAATCATTAGTCTTATCTACGTAAGTTCCCATTACACTTTTCAGTGGGAAACTCCTCTACTTAGACTGAAAAAAACCTACTGCCTTAAGGTAGGTGCTCATTTTTAAGGGAACTAATGTTAACAGTTTTCCTATTAAAGCAATGGAAAATTCAGCAGCCATTGTAAAGAATTTTGATGACATGGCAAAATGAAGTTGAAAATCGGAATACAAAATTGTCTTTGCTGGTTGATCTTGACTTAGTTACAGATGTGTATATAAAGAAAAAGTGGACAGAAATTAGAACTATAGAAAAATTTTATTCTACATATTATACTTTCTTTAATTTTCCAGTGAAACAAACACTGTATAATAAACTCCATTTTAAAAATATGGCAATTGTACATTTGAAACCTGTATAATTTTTATTAACCAATGTCACCCTGATAAATTTAATAAAAAAATATAAATAAAATTATATGGCAATTGGGGGAAACTGAGACTCCTGAGCTTAATTTGACAACCTGAGAATTTAAGTTTTGCTTTAATAGAGTATTAATACTAAGAATCTCACTAGAGATCTAGTTTCTCTATCTTCTTTATTCCTCTCTCCCTCCCCGCTTTCTGCTCTCCCTCTCTCTGCCTCCACATGTTTATCGCATTGCTTTACATACTTGTATGACTTTTTTTTATTATAAAAATAATGTAAATTGATTCCATAAATTATATCCCGGTCTTTTCTGCAGGAACACAAATTATCCATTTGTTGACTCTCCTTTCTCTATCTTCACCTACTTCCGTGATCTTCCCTCTTGTCATATTCCTTTTTTTTGGTTTAGTTTTTAATTTTATTTTTCAATTAGACTTGACTTTCAATATAATTTTATATTAGTTTCAGGTGTATAGCATACTGGTTAGACATTGATGTAATTTACAAAGTGATCCCCCCCCATTACTGGAGTACCCACCTGGCACCATACATAGTTGTTACAATATTGTTAACTATGTTCCCTGTGCCGTACTTCACATCCCCGTGACTATTTTGTAACCACTAATTTGTACTTCTTAATCCCTTCCCGAATTTCACCCAGCCCTCCAACCCCCCCTCCCATCTGGCAGCAATCAGTTCATTCTCTATATCCATGCCTCTGTTTCTGTTTTGTTTTTTTGTCATATTCTTTTCTCTGTAATATCCCTCTGCATTTTTGGCTTCTCGGGCTTATTTCCACATGAGTGATTCAAATTCTTACAGTGATAATTGTGGTTAATACTAAATCTTATACAATTTAAAATTATTTTATGACATTTGCAATTTATCTGTTTATTGCTTATCTCATCCAATATCCTGCGCATCTTAATCTGTTCTCTCATCTCCATTTCTAACTCTTGCTTCTGAGAATATTTGCTTTCTTCTATTTAACTGAGAATCAACAGCAGCATTATAGTTTTTCTCTTTTATATCTTTTCAAATTTGATGCTTTTCAGACTTTTAGTTCAAAATAACCAACCAAATAAATATGCCTGACTCCCCTCCCAAATCCCTATTAAACTGAAAAGGGAATATGAAATTAAGAAAAAAAATCAGGAATATAAACTAGAGAAAGGTATTATCCATAAGTAGGTAACATGGATTATTTTTTTCAGAATGTAGTATAGAACATAAAAGATTGAGAGAAGTGCAAGGCAGCTTGTAAGTCTTTGAATGTCGAGTGTGCCTAGAAAATAAGCGAATGCAATACTAGGCAGAGCCCTGAAGCCTCAGCCTCCAAGCAGCAGGGCCTACAGCAGAGGGCAGGATGATGGGTCATCCATGGGATCCAAATTCAATCTATCAGTGCATTAGTGCGAGCACCGAGAGTGAGTATCCACCTCTACCTCTTAGCATTTTCTTGACCTGGAGTATTCGATGCCACCCTAACGGGTTCCTAACATGAGCAGTCATATGAATTAGAGCACACAAACACTATTCCAACTAACTGAAAGAGCTTCTAAAGAAACAGAGAAATTGCACATCGTATTCACTTTGAGTGCCTAGCTTAAGCATCACTTCCCTAGAGTGGACTTCTTTGGACCTCTCGACTGCCTACCAAAGGTCAGAGAAGACGGCTAGAAGCAAGCAGCAAGAACCCTACCTAGTTTAGGGGAGAGGGGGGTGGAAAACTGTGAGTTTCCCAGCTCGGGACCTCCCTATGCTATTCCATCTGACTGGAGCACTCTTTCTTCCTGTTTTGTTTTCCAAACTCTCAACTATTATATAAATCTCAATTTGATGTCACGGACTCTCCAAGAAATAGCCCAGTTCCCCAATCTCAAGTGTGCTCCCCAAATCTAGGATTCTCCTCAAGATAACCAACCCTATTTCATCAATTCACAACATTTCTAGCGATTAATAATTGTTTGTATAGATATTCGTTAAATGACTGTCTTCTCTACTAGACTTTAAGCTTTATGAGGACAATGGTCATATCTATCTAATCACTCTGTCTCTAGCATATAACAATGTCGAGTAGGTACTGAATAAATATTTGGTAAATGAATGAATTGTTAGTTCAGTGATGGAGATCACTGGCATATGTTTGACTCCAACTGTTGTCCTCCTACTGCTTCCAATAGAATATAAGCCCTCAGATTTGGCAAATAATAAAATAAACACAATACATTAAAAATTTCCCTTTTTTCTCTCAGATAGACCCAAACTATTGGAGAAGGATTTTATAAAGTCTGAGGCAGAATCCTCCCCTTAAAATTATTCCCTGGTCAAGCTGATTTCACAGTGAATTATTTCAAATATTTGAAGGTCTAATAGTCCCAATAACTACTTAAACTGTTTCAAAGCATAGAAAGGAAATGAGCACTGCCAATTTTTTTTAGGAAATTGACAAAATGCTGAACTCAAAGATAGCAGACAAGAAGAAAATCCCAGAAGATTTTAATATATAAATCCTAAATAAAATGTTAGTAAGAGAAGCCAGTGGTGTATTAAGAGATTAATTTACCACAGCTAAACAAGATTTATTCAGAATGTAGGGATTATTTGTTACTGGGAAAGTATTAGAATACTTATGTGATTCACCATATTAATAAATCGATTCAGATTTTTTCTCATTGTTGATATAGGACTAGATGGACGCTTTCTTAATATGCTCAATTGCGAAATGCTGGAAACATTTTCATTAAAATCAGAAATGAGGCCATGATGCCAACTGTCATGTTTTCTGAACGTTCTAAAGGTAGTAGTCAATGCAAATAGCAAATAAGCAAGAAAATACAATAGCATGTAAACAGAAAAAAAGAGCAGAACAGAAAATAAGTGTCATCATGTACAGGTGACAGGAATATATGCTAGGTAATCCAAAACATAAATCAACTAAAAAAACTCGATACAAAAAGAAAATTTAGTATGTTGGTTGATCACAAAGTTAATATATAAAAATCAATAGCATTCCTACATACAAATGGTTACTATTTAGAAATCAATGGAAGGACAGATACTCTTTCCCATAACAGCAAAATGATAAAATAGAAAGGAATAATATTAACACAAATTATACAAAACCCGTAGAGAAAATGCAACTAGCAATGGGTTTTTAAATAAATCAGCAAGAATAAAGCAAAATCATTTGGAAATTTTGAAACTCTTTTTATATAATTCTTGGAATAAAGCAGTGACCCAAGCTTTGATCTTTGACTTTATAGGAAATCACTGGAATTAATCACACTACAGTTTAAAACATAGAGAATGTGACAAATTCTCTAGTAAGAGAAAAATCGATAGCTTTAAATGTTCTTATTTTAATGCAAGAAGACTTGAAACTAAGTTAAGTATTTAATTCAGGAAGCTAGGAAAGAAAATAAACTTAAGGATAGCAAGAAGTAAGATTCGAAAGAGACCAGAGCGATTCATTAAATTGAATTACCAATAGATTAAAATCATGTGATCACTACATAAAAGTATCTGGGTTTTGAAAATAGCAATGAAAGACAAATTAATGAGTACGTTTCAAGAATAGTAGAGATATGAGTCATCATTTTCTAAAGGTCAGTATTATAGCCACAAATAAAATATGATAATAAGTTTATATTATTCTAGGCTGATATACTTGAAAGCTCTGATTAAAAAGGCATTTTCTCAACAAACATGTATTAACCAAGGTTATCCTGTAAGTCCATGCTTTTATTTTCTCATCTGCTTCAAATACATATTCCTATAGAAATATTTTTATGGAATCATGCATAATAAATTCTTCACTTTTTAACATGACATGATGTAAACTGAATATATAAATAGTTCAATAGAATGTAACTGCTATTCTTATAGATTAAATAGCTTGATTTTAACATAAGTAAAAACCAGAGATTTTCTCTTAATGACAATAAAAGTCTCAATTCACAGGGATAGTTTCATTAAATGTAAAATTTTTAACTCCAAAGTAAAAGTAACAAGGTGCTCTGTGAACACACTTTTAAAAGCTACGAACCATGCATTTTATTTTCCTAATATCTCTTTCGAAATACTCTTTTTTGAATTGTACAAAGTATCTTTTTTCTTGAGTTTTTCATCTCATAAAAGAGATTAGGCACATGCAATTAGCCTATTTTATCATTTACAGGATATATACTTCTATTTTTATTTGCTGTTTCCTTGTTACGTGAGCCTTGCTGTAAATGTACATAAAGTCTTTGTAGTTTATGGTCTGATCAGATGGTTTAACCATGCGAACTTCAGCTCCAAGAGAGCAGTTTTATTGTCGCTAATAAATATTCTGGGTTCTAGATAT
>NW_011889467.1:377111-391890 GCF_000151845.1 Pteropus vampyrus
CCAAGTCAAGGAATGTGGTTAATCTTCAGAAGCTGAGAATGGCCTTCAGACAACAGCCAGCCTTGAATTGGGGACTTCAGTTCTACAAACACAATACAAAGAACTGGATTCTGCTAACAGTGAGCTTGGCATCTTCCCCAGAGTAGACTCTGGAGAGTAGAAAACACATATCTGCTGCTGATGCCTCGATTTTAGCATAGTGAACCCCAAGTCAGAGTTCTAGCCTATAGAACTGTGATGTAAACTTGTCATTTTAACTAAAATTTGTTACAGCAGCGATAGAGAACAAATCTATACAGCATTCTATCACCATTCTATGAAAAACGACCGTTAAAGGCATGTTTAGCATTTTTCTGCACTAAGTAAAAAAAAAAAAAAAAATGGTAAGCTTTGCTTTTTCTTCTCCTGGAGCCCTTTTTGATGTTCATATGCTGCACCCAAAAAAAGGCAGGAAGTAGGGACAGGCTCTCAGCTACGGGGCAGAAGTGGGTGAGACATTTTAGAGTTTACTGATACGTCATTTACAAAATGTACTCAGAATAAGGGTATATTTAGTGATGTTCTTGTCCTAGAGCCAGATATTTAGAATATTTAATCTTAGCTCTTATAATTACGATGCCGTCACCTTGAGTCATTGGAATAATTTATAATTTGCTACAATTTACAATTAGCCACACATTTATCTTTGTTATCCTGTTTGGTTCTCAGAATAACTTTGGGAGATAGATCAGACAGATAGTAACCTTCTCTTAGAGATAAAGAAAGCACAGTGCAGATAGGTTAAATGTCTTGTTAGAGGATCACAGAAAGTGTCAGGGCGAGGATGTAGACAGCCTTCTGAGATTATTCAGTGTCTCTATCCTCTCTTAGAGGAGTAGGGAAGTACCAGAGAGGGCTGCCTGGATTTCTCAATCATCTAGGTTGAAGCAGCTCAGGAAAAACTGAAATTACAAAGGATTTGAAATCTTTTCTGATTTTTCTAAAAATAGAAAAGTGCATTTGATTTTTTGGTCACAAAAGATTCTCTAAAGAAAATTTCTCTTCAAATAGCACTGTAAATATTTTTGGTATCTTGATGTTTGTGAGTACTATTTGCTATTGGATATATTTGCTTTCTCAGATAAAACATTAGAGAGAATATTTATATCAGAGTCTAATTCATATTACGATGTCAGTGTTCAATTTAGCATTAAAAATAGCAATCTATTATTTTTTTAGTTATATTTCTTTATAATTTTAACTGGTTGCTCTAAGAATTGCCATCTATATTCCTAACCTCTTACAGTTTATTAGAGTTTAATATTGTACTACTTCATATAAAATGTAAAAGCTTCTTACTAATATTACTCTTTCCCTCTCCTTCTTGCTGTCCTTTGTCATAGCTGTCATAAATATTACATGTACGAAAACCCCATGAGATGTTATTTTTAAAGAATTTTAATGACTTTAATATAAAACTCCAATATTTTACATTTCCCCAGATGTTTGTCATTCCAGTTATCTTCATGTATTCTTGAAATTCCATATTTTTCTCAGATATCATTTCCTTCAGCCAGAATTTCCTTTAGCATTTTGTGTAGTACAGGTATGCTAAGAACATCCTGTTTTAGTTTGCTTTTATGATCTTAAAGAAGTTTTATTCCTGTAGACTATTTTCACTTGTTGACCTTAAACAGAAAGTCAGCCAGATATTTCTCCGGTAAAATGGGTTTATTCAGGAGTAACAAAGAATTGCAATCTGGAACATGCAACCTTGACAGGCCACATGCAAGTCCATGGGGGAAGAGGAAGTTGGGAGGGTTGTTATGAACAGAGTCCTCCCCGTTGTGTTTGTATTTGGTGTAGAGCATGAGAGCTCCCCTTCTGGCCTCCCTACTTCATTTTAGATGAGATTTCTGTTACTACTTTTTTTACACACTCGATATAGAATTCTGGATTGACAGGTTTTTTCCCCCTTTCTTTCAGCACATGAAAAATATTATACTCTTTTCTGACTTCTAGTGTTTCCGATGAGAAGTTTTCAGTCATTTGAATCATAGATTTCTGTATATAAAGTATTATTGTTCTATACCTTTTTTTTTTTCATTTTTTTTCTCTTTATCTTATTTTAGTAGTTCACTTATGATGTGTCTAGGTATGGTGTTCTTTGAATTCATTGTGTTTGGGGTTCACTGGTCATGAATCTGTAATTTATCTTTCACTAAATTTGGGAACTTTTCAGCCATTATTTCAATAATATTTTTAATGCCACATTCTCTCTAATAATCCTAGGACTCAAATTAGGTTTACAATGGCCATATTGTCATAGGCTATCCTCAGGGATAGCCCGAGGTTCTTTAGGTCCCTGAGACTGTTTTTTCAATTTTATTTTATCTTTTTTTCCTTTGTTCCTCAGACTGGATAATTTTTATTTATCTTCAAGTGCTCTAGCCCCTTCCTCTGTTATTCTGTAATTAAACTTATCTAGTAAAATTTTTGTTTCTAATATTACATTCTATAATTTAAAATTTTTCATTTGGTTCTCTTCTGTACTTTACTGCTGTTATTTCCTATTTGTATTCATTTCTTTACCTCATTTAATACATTATCTACATTAAATTCTTGGTCTGATAATTCTAATATCTTTGATATTTTGGGGTTCATTCACCTTTGTTGCATGTTTTTCCTTATAAAAGGATTGCATTTTCCTTATTATGATGATGATGATGATTTTTAGTTTTATCCTCGACAGTGTAAATACTACATTATGTAGACACTCTGAGGATGGTTGATACTTTTGGTTTTGGTGTCAGTTAATCTGGATAGATTCAAACTTAGCTATGGCTCATCTTCTGTGGGGCTGTGGTTCAAATGTCATTTTGGTTCTTTAAGCCTTCCTTCTGCTTTGAATCAGTCTTGCACATGCATTGCTCAGGGATTAGTCTGAGACGTGTATGTTAATACATAGGATTAGGGGTCCCCCCTCACTTTCCAGAGGTTGGGCATGGTTACACAGCCTCCTCATTATAGTTCTTCCAGCCAGAAAAATAATAGGGTTTCTACTAGAGTTTTAACTGCTTGTGTTATGCTACTCTGGTACTGCAGCCCATTCTCAAGGCAAAGCTGAAAAAAAATTAAAAAGAACTCACAGTCCTGTCTGTTGCTTATTCAAGTTGTGACTCCCTTCCATAATATGCTTTTTTTTCTCTTTATAATCTTCTGACTTTGTACGGTTTATAGTTCTTATCGGGAAGGTTAAATTAAATTGCCATATCAAAACAAGATTTAACAGAGTCTTCAGTGATTTCATATATATATAGTTTTGAGAAGCGCTTTGAGTATATTAAAAATTCATAACATTGGTTTCACATAAAAATCACCTGAGGAAACTTTTTAAAATCCTAATTTTCAGGATGTACCCCAGAACAATTAAACCAAAATTTTGGGGAGAGGAGTCCACTTATTGTTATATTTTAAATATCCCCATGTGATTCCAAAGTCAAGTTTAAGTAAAATATCGTTATATTTTAAATATCCCCATGTGATTCTTAAAGTCAAGTTTAAGAGACACTGCCTTTCAGTATCTTTATATATCACTTACCTCAGGAGTTTTCTGTGAAGGCAGCAGAATTTGCTATCCTAAAATATGCCTCTTTGGCATAAGGATTATTTGAGGCCGATTATTTTTAAAGAACAGCAGACATAGGAAAAACTGTGAAAACAGAGTAGAAGTTACCCTTTCTTTTTTAAAAGACATTTACATTTATAAGGGCAATCTCCATCTGTAATGGTATCACTGTCAGTACTAGGAAGAGGGTGACTCTAAATGTCTAGAAACTTGTCAATGGAGAAAGCAAGGACTTAAATCTGCATAACAACAATACCCTTGTTTACTGTGCTTTGTTTGGTCACCTCCCATAACCGACTGTCCCCCTTCCCCAACATTTTTCTTTTTTCTTTAGTTGGAGATGGTATTTAAGATGGTAGCTTGGGCCATTTTGGGATTACTCAGTGTTCCTGGGTTTCTCCCATATAAAGAGTAGGTATTCATGTTATTAAACTTCTATTTGTTTCTCTTCTGTCAATCTGTCTTTTATTACATGGGGCACTCAGCCAAATATCTAGAAAGGTAGATGGAAAGTTATATTTCCTCCCCCACATATGATGGAGTTCTATTTTAAGTTCAGAAGAAGTTATCTGAAAGTTAATCTGTCTAGATGTCTGGAAAGTGATTCTTAATCTAGAACAGTGTTTCTCAAATACTGTATGGTCCAGTGACCACTTGCATAAGGATCTCCCATGCCTATAAAACTTAAACACTAAGTTCTTATCTCAAGCTAAAGCAATCAGAATATTTGGAGGTGAAGCCCAGGAAAGGACATTTTAATAACATCTATTAGTCAAATGATATGCACACTAAAGTCTGGACGGTAGAGATTATGTTTTATCATGGAAATAACTGAACTCGAATTATATTTTTATGTTGCATGAGATCTATATTAAATTTTCAACACTACACAAGATTTTTTACTTCAGTGGTTACCTTATAGATGTCTTGTTAATAAGCATGTTGTGAATTGTGGGACTGCTCATACTGTTGGAATTATCTGCAAGCTACAGTGGGAGAGGAAAAACCTTTTGCCTACCCTTCTAAGTTCTTCAGCTGGTCAAATAATCAAATAGACTTGAGGCAGACTAACAAGAAAAAAATGACCGAATTTAATTACATACGTACATATGGGAACCCCACATACACGAGAGAGTCAGAGATAGGAAGGAACAATGAAGTATATATGGCATGACATTCTGAGCTAAAGATTTGGTAAGGCACCTTGGGGCTGCAGAGGGGAGGAAGGTTATTCACAGGATGATGAAAAGAACAGTTGTTCAATAATTAGAAGTTTACCTTGTCATATACATAGTTCATAAAAAGTTAATTCTGGTGATTACTATTATTATGGGTAAAATTCTTAATTTAAATTCTTCAAAAGCAAAGTAAAAGTTTCTCACAAATCTGTAGGGTCTTGACTGACTTCAGCTCAAAATAATTCACATGCCAAAGTGGTACATCTTGGGAAGGCCTGTTCTGAATTCTTTTGCTATGTAATGCAGTGGTTCATTCAGTGATTTGGTCATCTGTTTAGATCCTGATATCTTTGTAAGAGTATGCCAGCTGGTTCTGACTTGGAATTATTGCATCAGATGCTTTGTGTGTGTCATTATATTAATGAGATTTAGTTGTGTTTATTAGCACTTCATATTGTATGTGAACATGTTCTGTAGAATCACTAGTAATTCACATATTTCTAGTATAAAGTGAGTCCTTATTAATTTCAAATATGACACTTCAAATAGAGAAAAATTGTTTGCTTTTATATTGACTCCCGTGCAAATAGTGACTTTTATCTTGAATTATTTACTCATTCATTCCATGAAATTTCATTGAGCAAATATTAGGCATCAAAAGGCTACAAAAAAAGACAACAGATACAGATGATTCCCTCAAGGAAATTATTGTCTATCTCCTCAACCGGCTTATAAACTCCAAGAGGATAGGAACTATATCATGTTCACCATCTCTTGGGACATTGAGAGTGATCAATGGGGGAGGAAAAATAATTTTCCCTCTTCTAGGTTCTTGATTGAGACCCCCTGAAATCCTGTAATAAATGACAGATTAACAGGAGAAAAACAGAAGTTTAATAACTCTACACCTCCTGTATTCATGGGAGAAACTGCCCCCCCCTCCCCCAAGAAAAAAAACTGAGTAACTCACTGGAATGGTTCAAGGCACCACCTTAAATACTTTATTCAGCTGAAGACAAAAGATATTGGGTATGCGGGGGGCAAGCCTTTTAATGGGAGAGTACCAAAAAAGCACAATAAACAATGGCATGGTTATTATGAAGATTTAAGTTGGGAACTCTTCCATTGATAAGAGTTTCTAGAAATTTAGAGTCATTCTTCTCTTCCTGGTACAAATGGCGATATCCTTTATAAATGTAAATGTCTCTTACAAAAGGATAACTTCTACCAAGTTTTCAGAGTTTTTCCTTTGTCTGCTGTCTCTTAAAAATTACGAGTTCTAGATAATGCTTATGCTAAAGAGGCATGTTTTAGGGTGGCATATGCTGCTTTCCTTCAGTAGTAAGGGTGATTATAGAGAGGGCAAATTTCGTCACATTTTTGCAAGCTATAAATTTTACATGACTCCTTCTGTAGGAATAAGCCTATTATTGTTCAGTGCTGACTGGGACCGGCTGGGGTAAGTCTGCCTAATTCTAGAATAGAGTATTAGGAAGTCTGTTTTGTCAAAAGTTTAAACCATGTTCTTCAATATTAGCATTATCAGTAATAAGAGGTTTCCTTATTGTTCATCAATTGACTTCTTGGTCTCTTTCAGCTATTGGTTCAATGATTGCATGTAGAAAGAAGGACTGCTATTCACTGGCATCCTAAAACTCCAACTATTACTATGTATTGTCTACTGTATGGCAGATATTGTGCTACATGACAATATCTTATAATTTTGCTCAGTCTTCATAACAGTTCTACAGGGGGGTACCAGTAATCACTTTCATTTTACATGTGAAGAAATTGAGTTTATAGGAGTTAGATCATTGTCCAAGGTCACGCATTTATGGAGTGGTGAACCTGGAGCTAAAACCTAAATCTGTCTGGCTCTATTATATCATGCAGAACAGGTTAGAGGTGAATGGCACAGCTGTTTGCTGACAAAGATTCAGAAAAATGGGCAGGAATAGAGTATGTAGTATTAACCTAAAAATGAAAAGCTAAAGTGAGAGGTAAAAAGTGTTTATTTGAGATCAAAGAATTGCAATTCTAGGAAGCACAGACTCAGGCAGAAATCCAAATAGAGTCTTCATTATAGGGTGAAAGAAAAGGAAGTTTATGAGAAATGGAGGGGACATAATAACATGAATAGAAAAAAGGAATTTCTATTGGTGCTAGCAAGCGAAGGTGCACTTCAGCTATAAATGGCTGATTACTGATTCTAAAGAATATCCATAATCATCAGTCCTTGTGGTCAGGAGATCTCTTTTCCTGTTAGCTACACAAACAGTTTTTTGAAAGACAATGTTGGTTTGGCCCCGTCCAAAGCTTATTTTGCCACCTTCAAACATTGCGGAGGGTCATGGAGTAAGATGCACAAGGCAACTCCTCTGGAATGGCTGCTCTAGCTCCATTTTAAAATGGTTCCACTTAATGACAACTTTTCACAATAGTAAATATTTCAATTTTGTTGGTGCACAGGATCTGAAAAGCTAGGCTATGGACAAATGAGTTCTCAGTGTAATGTACATATAGTTAACATAAAAGGCTAAAGTACAAAAACAAAAACAAAAATAAAAGATTAGTGCAGTACACAGAGTTTAGAGTTGGGATTATTGCTATTAGATAGGAGACATGGGGTAGATGTATTAGGTAGTTAGGTTAGACATGAGTGACAGAAGCAAAGGCCCAGTGTGAACCATAGAAACCTCCCTGGAACACCTATTTTATAGTTATAAATCACCTCTGCATCCTGAGGAACAAAGGAATGAAAGGTCATAAACCAATAACTGGTTAAAAACAGCCATGAACAGCATGCGCAGAAAGTACTAACCTAACCTGCCAGTAACCTCAGCCTCATTATACCATCATTATAATATCACTCCTGTGGCCAGAAGTTCATGAATCTAATTATAACAGACTGAATACTGGGTAAGCACATGCGCAGTAAGCAAAGGGTTATATAACAGCCAAATGTCAATCAAAATGACCTCACATGCCAATCATCTAGCACTACCCCTGTAACCAGCCATCACAGCCACAATATAAGGTTTACTTCCTGAATTCTACACTATTACAGCTCATTGCTGAGACCCGCCCGTCCCTTGGAGTGTACTCTTTTTTTTTCCACCTTCCGAATTCCAAGGGGCTGCAGCCTTCCATGGCGTGGCCCATCTTCTAAAAATGTGCTTTCAATAAATCTTATTTTTTCTAAATCTCACCGACCCATAATTCTTTACTGAGTCAGCGGGGAAGAATCAAGGACCCACTCCATGATGCTGGGGTGACACCGGATTTCACATCGCCCCAACAATAACAGACGGATTACTGATATGATACGAGGAATAATCATAGTATAAACTATTTCAGAATAGGTGCTGACGCTTCCACTTAACTTTCAAATGGGAAGATATTATCTTACCTGGTAAAGGAAAGGAAGGTCTTTGAAACTTCTCACTGAAGCACTAGAAGGAGATTTTTAATAAGACATAACTAAAGGTAGCTTCATGAAATACTTTGCAGAATTGGAAGAAGATTCATTTGTACATTGGGTCGATAGTGAGGAATTCCTCAGAACTTTGAAATAAATTTTCCTCTAGGAGTTAAACTAGGTAAATCTCATGTGATGTAGAGATTAAAAAAATACCTTTTTGGATTAATCAGTGAGTGACATATCAAAAGATAATGATTTAAAAATATAAAATAGTGAGGAAATAATCCAGGACTAGCAAGGAAACGATTCTGTATCCATTTTGACTAGATTTTGCCCTTACTTAGAGAGCTTGGTGTTGAAGAGCAGAACACAACCCTGACCTTGATCCCGATCACTCTCATTCTCTTGACTGGGAAAGGATCCAGTTCTTTCCAGCTACTCGTTAATGTTGTCTTTATGATCACCTCTAAGGGAAACAAACAACAGCAATAGTAAACTTCAAATACTGCTCAAGGAGAGAAACCCGAGTGGGGAGGGCATAGTAGACAATGAGAAACGCTGTCTTGCTACCACGTGTGGACAGACCAGGTGAGCTGAATCACTTCAGACCCGCAACCTAACAGGATTGCTTCATGGCAGTGTAGTACAAAAGGTCTCACGAGGTCTTCGGCTTTACAAAACACAGTCATCATCATAGCTACAATTTGTGGAATAAAACTTAAGTGTTTTAAAAGCATGATTTCATTTTAAAAGAAGACTGACTTATTCTTAAAGGTTTTAATCGGGTAAATATTATTTCTGTCTGGCTTATTCTTAAAGGTTTTAATTGGGTAAATATTACGAACAATAATGCAATTTATACCGAACAGTTTCAACCTGAATATGGCAATTCTTAATTTTGATAAAGTTTCGGATAATATACATTCTAAAATGGGCTAAGAAAAGACGTTGTGCCCTTTTTGAAGGAATGTAAACACATTTAATCCTTTTTTCCTATTACCTCGGTCACTGAATATAATAAATACAAAATACATCCAATTATAGCACAATGGGATTAAATCCAGAAAGTTGCTATGGTGCAGGATTAAATGTATCAGCCCTAATAACTTTCACTTTTCAAAAATATAATCCATATCACCTGAAAGGAATGTTAGCAGTAGTAATTGGCGAAACATATTATGAGTACGTTGCATTTTTCTGAGTATATTAAATTTCTGAGGTTTTATATTTTAAGCGCAATGCTGAAAAAAGCCTAATAACTGGAAATGTTCGAATTAACATATGGAAATGCTGCTGAGAGAATGAGACTCTGCCATATTTCAAAAGTTTCTATTGACCTTAACGACACAAAGGCCAACAGTTAACTTGGCAAGAGCCATTTCAGTAGAGCGAGTGGGCAGAAACCAGACTGAGCAGCTTGAGAGATGGATGGAAAGTGAGGAGACAGCCATTACAAAGTTGTGTAGGGATGTAAGAGAGAGAAGGTACTAGCTAGAGAAATTAAGTTGAAGCGGGAAGTTTTTCTTTTTTTGCTTTTATTCTTTATTCTTAGTATATTAGGGACTGGGATATGTTTCAGTTTATATGGGAAGATGAAGTTCTATCACAATATGTTTATCTGTTCATCACTTGATAAATACTTGGTTTTCCCCCTCAGTTTCCGGTGATTATTAGTAACTGTTATAAATATTTGCATACATGACTTTGTATGGGAATAGAGGAAGTAAAAATGCCAAAGCTTGCTCTTCTTAACGATATTCCTCTCTGCTTTTTAGGGAAAAAAAAATGCTCCTTAGATCGTCGCAAGCCTTTGGTTAATTTCCACTTATTTAAAGTTGGCTTTGTCAATTTATCTGCCAGTACACTTAATGCTTTTATGGAGGACTGACCTAACATGATTTTAGCCATTTTTGTTAAATAAGTATTTGCTGGATTGCTGCAATCCTTTTATTATTTTTCAGAATTCTGAAATTGTTGATTCTGGCATTTCAAAAAGCATTTTATTCATTCATTCATTCATTCATTCATTCATTTAACATTTTATTTATGTTTCCCCTCTCCCTTCTGGTTAATCACTAGTTCATTGTCCATGTCCATAAGTCTCTATTTGTTTGTCCTGTTCATTTGATGCTTTTAGGTTTATATCCCACATATAAGTGATATCATGTGATTTTTAACTTTTTATGTCTAGCTAATTTCGCTTAGCATGTTTATCTTGAGCGTGTTGTCAAAAATGGTAGTATTTCATCTCTTCTTATGGCTGAGTAATATTCCATTGTATATATGCACCACAGTTCTTTAGCCAGTCATCTATCGTAGGACACTAGTTGCTCTGGCATTTTTTTTTTTTTGCCACTTTTCTCATTGATTTTATGGAGGAGAGAATTTTTATAAGTTCTTATTCTACTCCTTTTGCCAAAAACTTAGCCTTTACTTCTTTATTAAACTTTTTCTTCTGCCATTGACCTTTCTCCATGTACAATCACACGTTAGATTGTTACATATTTCCAAATACTTCTCTGAGGCACTGTTCATATTTTTACACTATTTTTTCTCCGTGTGGTTGAGATTCAGTAGTTTTTATTGTCACATCCTCAGGTTCAGTTACTTTTTTTTGCTGGCTGTATCATATCTGTCATTAAACCTGTCAACTAAAATTAAAATTAAATTTAGGCTGTAATATAAGTGACATAAGTCAGACAGAAAAAGGTGAGACTCATGATTTCACTCACATGTGGGATATAAAACTGAAAGCAACAAACGCGACAAACCGAGATTCATGCACACGAACAGTGGATTAGTGGTTACCAGAGGGAAGCTGGGCTGGGAGAGGTAGATACGGGTAAAGGGGCTCAATTATATGGTGACAGAAGGAGATTTAACTTTGGGTGATGAACACACAATGCAATATACATATGATATATTACTGAAATTCACACTTAAGACTTGTATTGGCTAATTTTATTAGCCAATATCACCCCCCCCCAATAAATTTAATAATTAATTAATGCTGTAATGAAGAATAAAAAGCATTTATTTAAGCAAAAGGAGCTGCAGCTTGGAAAACACGAATTTAGGTATCAACCTAAATTGTGTACAGGAGAGAACAAAGAAAGGCAGGGTTTAGAAAGGCAAAAACCAAGGCAAATGGACGATAACTGGCTTGATGAACAGGGTTTGGTTAGTGCTAAAATTAAAATGAGGCGGATTGGAGGGGACTGCAAGTAGGAGGTCACCTCCATATGTGTCCACGCAGCAGTTCCAGGATGGTTGTCTCAGCCTTGAGCTGAGTTTAGCAACAGATGAGCAACTTAATAGCAACTCTGAGAAATGAGCCGCAAGATGTACCTTGGCCCCACTTCCCTGATAGCCTCCCTTAGTAATGTTTATTCCATTTTGATTTTTCTCTTAAATCCATGCAGTGAATTTCTCATTTCAAGTGTTGTGTTTGATTTCTCTGGAAATTCAATTTGATTTTAATATGTTCTACTTTTTATGTTTGTGCTTTCCTTTAAAAAAACATAGATTGTTGTAATAGCTATTTTAATCCATTTTTTTTTTTCTGCAGCTTCTGTCATGTCTCTCATATCTGGGTCTGTTTCTAATGACTTATTTTTCTCCCAGCCATGAGTATATCTTTCTGCCTCTTAGCATGTCTGGGACCTTTTTTATTTTACACTAGACATTGTAATTTTGCATTGTTGAGTTTCTGGATTTTGATGTCTTCCTAAAAGAGGATTGATGTTTCTTCGTTATTTTATTTTATTTATTTTTTTATTTGGCAATGATCTAAGTTACTTGCAGACCTGCTCAATTCTTCAGAGGCTGGTGTTAGGCTTTCTGCCTTCATATTTATTAGTAAACTTTAGGGCTATTCTATACCTACTCCTAAGACATCATTTTTCTAGGGTCTCTTCTTAATGCTCTGGATATTCAACATAGTGTCTCCATTCTGGCTGGCTGGAACTCAAAAGTTTCCTTGTCCTATGTAAACTCTAGGAATTGTTAAGTGTATCAATCTCCAGGATATGTTATTTATCCTGTTTTAATTTTATGCTATATACCTGCATAGCTTAATATTCAGCTGAAAACTCAAGGGATCTCTAGGCTGAAGTCTGCAGTTCTTGTTCTCCATACCTCCTACAGGCCACTCTAGTTACTCTGTTATTTCTCAATGCTTTATATTCCCCAGACTATGACTTTTGCATCCTTAAGCAAAGATCATCAAGACCACTATTTAGTTCTACTTCTCCATCTTTGTTTAGTGCTCCAGAAATGCCTCCAGGCCCATGGCTGCATTTATTTTCCTTATTTTGGGTGTCACAGTCCTAAACAGATTGTTATCCACTGTCTGGAAACAATTGTTTCATATATTTTATCCAGTTTTCTCGTTTCACAGCAGCAGAGGGAGTTTAGTATCAGTTAAATCTGTCAGGGCAAGTAGAGAATAGAACCCTCTTTGTGATTGACTTGTTATTTCTTCCCCAATCCCTAAATGTATCTTTCTTTGTCTTTGAGATTCGCTAACTTCTTTCACAGTAGGTTCTCAGGCTGAATGTTCTATACTATTTTTTCCTGAGATACAGTGTTACATTTTAATCTGTATATCCAGGGCTTTCTTAGCCTTTATATATCTTGCTTCATTCTTCAGGAACACCAGTCCTGTGTGAATTGGAAGTCTTGTGTCTGGTCTTCAGGTATAGCTTTTAATATTTTAAACTCTCCTTTGCCTTTTGCTTCTATTTCATTTAATTTATTCATTTATTTCCATGAAACTCTACTATATTTTTAATATTTTATGTATAATTATGTTGTTTCTAATATGATCTTATATCTGTACTCTTTAGATCTTTCTTGTCCACTTATTTTCTGGATTCTACTAGATTTTCATCTCCATCATCGTATAATCTAAGTATGAACCTCTGTATTCTTATTGAACTTCTTTTTTGTTGTTGTTATCCAACTTATGCCATTTGTAATTTTTTTTTGAGACTGCGAAGAAGTATTTGTCTAATCTGTCTTCTGATTCCTTGGATATTTTTTCCTGTGACATGTGTTATTCTTTGACCTTTCGCTTGTGTCTTATTTTCTTCTTTTAATTAAAAATAACATTTTTTTCTATTTCTTTGGATAATTTAATGTTTATTTATTCAAGATTATTACTCACTTTTAATGGGTCAGCCATATTTCAGGGGTGGGGGCAGGATACTGATGTAGGGATGCCAAGATCTTTGATATGTGTTTATTTCCTACGCCAACTCCTCACCACAAATGTCTTTCCTTTTTCTCTAGTGGCATGTTTTCTCTAAGTTACTGGCACTCAAGAGATTGGTCTTTCACAGCAAATCCCTTAAGCTGTGGACTCTTTTGTGTGCTGTAGTGATTATTGTTTCTCTTCTGTCATTTACTCCATTTCCCCTCTGGCAGTCCCAACTGGATATAAGGTAAGATTGAAGATAAACATGTTATTATATCAGTGCGCTTTCTTCTTCAAGTCTATATTTCATGCCATTCTGCAGTGCCAATCTGATTTTTTGCAGAGATATTCTCTGTTTCTTAGTTGTCTGCCCAGCCTTCTAAATCTAGTTATTCAAAAGGTGTGTCGAATAGAACACCAAGGATAGCGATAATTATTTTGGAGGAACTCTGAATCCTTCTCAAGATATAAAGAGGTATGTGCTTTATATCTGAATCTTCTCCCTTATTTTGCCTCATGTTTCATAGTGTTTTGGAGACATGTTTAAAATTTCTGAATTAAGGTTCTGTTCATTTCCTCATGGCTTTGAAGACATCCACACTCTCTCTATTCTCTTATTTTCTCTCTCTCTCTCCCTCCCCCGCCCCTTCCTCTCCTTTGTTCGAAGAACCAAAAGTGTTTCCAAATCCTAGAAAAAGTTTTGTGTAGAATATCAGGCCCAGTAGGGATGTCTGCCTCTACATTCCTTCTTTCTGTAGCCATAATGTAAGTAACTGTGATGGAGAACCTGTGGCACGGTGGTGACTTTTGGAGAGAGAAAAAAAATGGTCCTGATTCCTGTAGCTCACCAATTTCCTTGGTGTGAATACTCCCACCACGGTCGATGTCAAGGTAAGAACATGCAGCCACTGAACAGGAATTGGGAAGAGACTGTGAAGAGTCACTTCTACATGCCTGTGCAAGCTATTTTATCAGCCTCTCTTACCAAGTTGCATGATATTTGGGGGCTTTTGGGATGTGTTTCTTTTGCTAATGAGTACCTTGGCAAAATGAAATATTAAGATAAATTTGAAACTTAAAAAAACTCTCCTTTATCCCTTCATATCCTTTTAACATATACCGGTTATAATATCTTAATATTTTGTATTAATAAACCAAGTCTTCTTATGTTTAGATTTTTGCATTAAGCACATAATATATAATTTGGTCTTCAGTAAACAATGTGTTTCTTTTTTTCCAATGCATTTTTACCTTTTATTACTTTATATATTCATTTGAATACTCTGCGGGACAGTGTGGACATTTTACAAAGAAAATGGCTGACTTGGACAATGTCATAAAACAAATGAAAAATCATAACTACTTTTTCTGCATCC
>NW_011889467.1:392925-419208 GCF_000151845.1 Pteropus vampyrus
ATCATGGCGCCTGCATTGGTAGTGAATAATCTTTGGCAATGCTCCAAATTACTTTTTCTTAGCCTAGAGTCTAAGGAAAAGTATTTTTTTTTTTTACAAACATAGCTAATCCTGATAAAATAATGTCTATATTTGAATGAACTTTTTATAATTAAAGGGGACTTATATTAATTACACTGAGAATATTAACCATATGGGGGAGGGCCTTTAGACTAATACCAATGTCTTCGATTTCTTCCAAAGCTAAATTATTACCAGAATTTTGGAGTTGGTAAGATGACCATAATGATTAGTCATAGCCTTAAACTTGCAAGTTACTCTGTAGTTCTTCCCTGAGATCTCATACTAGCCTTAGACTTTTTTACAATCCCCTATAGATGGTCTATCTTTTCTATTACATGTGGAATTTATGAGTTTGAACTCCTAATTCTCAAATTTAAACATTATTATCTCGAAGAAGACTTTCATGATTCCCACAATCCAGGTTTGGCACTTCCTGTTATTTTTTGACCCCAAAGTTCCCTGTAACTCTCCATTACGGTACCTGGCCAACATATTCATCATTACCGGTAATTATCTGTTTAATATCTACACTCCATAAAAGATAAGGATGGAAATCTGTCCACGATTGTATTCCTTTCGTTTTCATTTTTACTGGTCATTATTATCTTCATTCAGAATGACATCTTGTGTTTTTTGTTGTTTTTTTTCTCTCAGGGCCATCTCAGACCTGACCTTCTGTTTTCACCTTGTCATTCCTGTTTCTGCTCAACAGTAAGTATGCAGAGAGAGTTCTTTCCTGACCATTTCACTTAGATCCCCATCCATTCACTACTCCTGCCCCCTCTATTTCCTTCAGTTCACTTATTGTGATTTTTATTTCTATATTCATCAGCTTGTGTGTTTTTTTTTTCTCTTACAGGTTATTGTAAACTCAGTGACAGGAGAAACCATATGTGTTTTATTAGCCATTGCATTTATAACACCTGGCCTAGGACCAAGCACACAGTTGATACTCAATAAACATGCGTTGTCTGCCTAACTGACTATCTGCTTAGGGTTCTTTTTAGAAGATGTGGACATAAATAATTATTAAAAGTGAATAACATCATATAGAAAATCTACATGGATAATGCCTATATGTTTTTTTCTTTTTCTGACCTAGCCAAATGGTGTTCTGTAGACAGGGTAATAAATAGTCCATATTTCAGCTTAAAGTGAACTACAGTACATGGTCAAAAAAATGATTCTCTAATGAGAATTTTTACTATGTACAGCTTCTTAAAGTGATGCTTTAAAAGGGTTGAAAGATAGAGCTCAACACCTTTTGCATTTTCTAAAGGCTGTAATTATTGAAGCAATAAATGGATACTCTTCTACTAGTCAATGAATATTCTGGAGAAATGACTATGCATTAATTAATATTTTTGAATACATAATGATTTGCATGTTCAAAGCCAGTATGTTTTACTTGAAGTATTGATTTTCGATTATGTGTCTCTTGCAAAAGTTTTACTTCTGCCCTTGAGACTTTCTTGCTTAAAGCAGTCATCTAAAGCTCTAAGAACTAAAGCATATTTTACTTAGAGTTTTTACTGTAAAGGGCACCACAGCATACCCACTAAATGAAATCTCTGTGTCCATGGAGTAGACATTAGATTTTAGGAAGCAGTGACACAGCTGTGATGGACTAAGCTCCAAGCTTGTTTTTCTATAAGCCTTTATCATACAGCTTTAGTCTGATAAAATATTTGGTCTGAATACACTGAAAAACTTTTTAAAAGGACAAATGCTTTTAGAGATACATTTTTCTTTAAGAATTCCCTGAACACTCTAAGAACAATATACCATCTCAGAATCTTTAAAAGTTTAATGTCAGTGGGATCAGGGTAATTCCCTCTCAGGTGCTGGCCGCCAGTGGAAGAGAACAGCCTGCCTTAAGATGATAAAATATTCCTAACATAGTGTTTGGAGCTTAAAGAGCACGCAGAGCCCATCTTCCCAAACTGGTCAACGTGTATAGAGGGGCAGGCACTTGCCTAGAGTTATACAGTGAGTGGCCTGCAGAGACAGTCCTTGTACCCAGTAAGCCTGGACCCCACTGTAGAGTCTCCTCACTATGTACTTACATAAAGGGAAAGTCGTCAGTAGAACTGTTCCATTTAGAAATGGTTATAAGGGATGTACGTCTGGGTAAAGCATCGAGAATTCAGTAGGATGCTTTTACCAGACAGAAACAGTAGCTTAAGCCTCAAAGTCATTTTAATATTGAATATTTTCCTTTTATTTTAATATCTGTATTTGATGGTCAAAATGACCAAAAATAATGATAAGAACAAGATACTCGTCTTAAATAAGTGTCATTATGAGTTTCAAAAGCTTTAAAAAATTTTTTCCACATGATAGATAATAGATTGCTTACATTTCTTGCTTGTAGGTTTACAGTGTTTTCGTATTCATTATCTTTATGAATTATCTTGACAGGCCTGCCTGCAACGTACATGATATTAATTTCCTTTTAGAGATGATGAACTTGAGATTCCATAACTTTGGGATTTATGTAAGTTACTCAGCTCGGTGATGACAAAGGTAGGATTCAAACCTTTGTCCTCAAACTTTAGGGTACATCAGAATCCCCTGCAGGTCCTGTTAAAGCAGTCTTCCAGGTTAGAGTTTCTGATTCAGTAGATCGAGGTGGAGGCCTAATAATTTGTGTTTCTATCAAGTTCTCAATTGATCCTGATATTGCTGGTCCAGAGACCCACACAGTGGTGTAGTCAGTCCTAGATCCAGTCTATCCGTCCTCTCATGCAGTCTCTCCTGTAGAATGGGGACACTTCAAAAAGCAAGTGTTTTACCTAATCCCTTTTCTTAGATTTATTAGTAAGTCCTCTTTATATGTGGCAAGTTGTTAAAGCAGTATATCATCTTTTTGGTTTGCACACATCAATGATGTTTTTAAATAGAAAAAAAGTCAACATATATGTATTGAGTCCACTGAAAGAGGTGTATGCTATTTTATATTAAAGTAAGCCTCATCAATGATTTTTAAATACATTCCATTTTATGGTTGTTTCTATCTTGTCTGCTAATATTCCACTTATAATTCTGAAGATGATCAAGTAAGGCGAATATTATTATTTTCTGAATTTGCTCCCAAATGTTCTACACACTAAAATAGGATGAAAACCTAAAGTAGATTGCTCCTGAAAACGATAGTGTTTCTGTGGGTGATTAATTGCCACCTGGAAACTTTACCTATGTCCTAAATTAAAAGCCTTGTGCTTGATGGGTTTATGAAATCATTAGACATTGAATTTAAGATAAAAGTTCATAAGGTCTTATTTTTATTACGGACTGCAAGATGAATTTTAAAAGATAACATCTCAGCAGTTTTGTAACCGTCAGGTAATGTTTTATTGGTATCTTTACCTTTCTCATTTTTTATTTTAAAGACATTTGCATGCTCAACAGTCTGGACTGATCTCAGGTTGCCAGATAAAATACAGGACACCCATTTAGAGTTTAATTTTGGAGAAACAAAGCATAGGTATGTTTTTAGTGTAAGTATGTCTCAAATATTGCCTGGAATATACTTACACTAAAAATATTGTTCATTTGAAATTCAAATTTAATTGAGAGTCCTTTTATTTTTCATTTTTATTCTTTTCATCTCTTTTCTTTTTCCTGCTAAATCTGACAACCCTAGACTGATCACAGAGGTAGAGCATCACTTACATGTAGTTTTGTTTTGACTACCGGGTAAAACTATAGGGAACATGAACAAGCACCCCCATTTCATCTTAGTTACATGAAAAGTAAAATTGAGAAATTTAGAGTAAGTTCATATTGTGTTAATACCACATACTCATGCCTAATTTTGTTATCCACCATATAGGTATCTTATATATGATACATATTTTTTTGTCATATTGTTAAGATAGTATATTTAGCCATGTGTTGAACTCACTGTGTCTTCAATGCATTAAGATCTTCAAATATGGTCACGCATTAAACAAACACTTTCTAAGCACTCAGGATGAGTCAGAATTCCCTGCGTTCAGTCAAATGTGAGTTTAAATAGATTAACAAATAATTGTCTTCTCTCCTCTTCCGATGAATTAAATGCCAGGAAGAGGGCATGAAAAGGCACTAAAGCCAAAGCAGTGATTCTCCTCCTTGACTTCACATTAGAATCACGTGGGACATTTAAATTGTATGTCTGAGTCTCATTCTCAGATATTTGTATTTAATTGGTCTGAAGACTTTCCTGGGCATTGGGGGGTGGGGGCAAAAGCTCCTTCAGATCCTTCTAATTTGTAGCCAAGCTTTCCTAAATTAGTGGTTCTCAAACTTGTTTGTCCATTTCATGCATCTTTAAGAAATAACTAAATGACCAGACCATACCTCAACACAATGGAATTTTTAAAAAGGAGGGAGGTCGAGACTCAGTTGTAGCGTTTTTAAAGCTCCCTGAATTTCTTCTGATTTGCAGCCAAGTTGGAGAATCACTGCCGCACAGGATTTGTGTACACATCTCTGTCCAGGCATGAACTAGAGTTTAAGTAGTTGCCTTATTATTTTTAGAACTTAAGAGAAATTAAAGAAAAGGCAGAGCTGTAGGAGGGAACGGCGATACTGGTTCTTCCAAGGGGTGAAGTATCTGCTATATGATCATCATATGAAAAATAGATAATAAGAAAGGTAATGACAGCATGTCAAATGTGTACTTGATTCTAGCCTGTGGCATGGTCAGCCAATTTCAAATCCACATGGCTTCGGCATTCCATGTCGGTATATGTATTTTTCTACACCAGGATAACTAAAAATTTCAAACTGAACAAGCAATGACAAAAGAGTTTTAGAAGCACAAATGTGAAAACCTGCTGCTATGCTGAGTACTAGAATCCTGCCGTTAGGTGTTTTCCCTTCTGCATGCATGGCTGAACTTGCCATATGAGCAAGTCAGGTGCGCTTAATGAGCCATGGAAAATTGTGGATGCCCTCAAGTGGGTCCCTGGGATCTTTAAGATGCATCAGTTGAAATGGATGGATTTGTTTAACCCTAAGACATTATGTCAAGTTCCATCAGTTCCTTCATTCAATTAGCTCTCATTTATACATATTAATGCCCATTGGTTTCTTAATTCAATTTTACCTATAGGACCAGAAACCTTCCCTTTTTTCTCTTCCTTCTGGTGGTGGCACTGGGTAGGGTGTCAGGGATTGGGGTGGGAATGTGAGTTGAATGGAAAGAGCCCTAGATAAGTATTCAAAAAAGGCATTTAGTTCTTGCTCTGCCTAGTATCGTGCAATTCTCTTAATTTTTAGATCCTTAGCTTCTTTATTATTCTTTTGAGTATAGTATAACACCTGGCTTAAGTTCTCAGAGTTGCTGTGAGAATCTAATTAGTTTAGTATGCCATCTTCTGTGAGGTAGCTGAAAATGAAGGACTGATCGCAGCAGTAGGAGCAAATGGAGAATTCCTGGAATTAGACATTCCCACGGGAGTGGTGTGAGTGCTCCCGGAGTCCACCTACAGAAAAGCACATTTTTTTCAGTGAGGTAAAGAGGTCATTCACTTGCAGGAGTTAGGGGCCAAGGGTTGTAGAAGTGACTGGAAGTTTGAGAAAATGGAAACATTAGATCATCTTTCCCTGATTTCTAGGAATGTAAGCTTTTTGGATAGGGCTATGAGATAAAATACAAGATATTGTCGATTGGGACCCAGATTGGTAGGTGGCAGGTTTAAGGAGCAAGGGAATTTACAAACGAGGCTTGTCTTGCCCCCACCACCCCAAGGACAGGGGAGAGGGTAAGAAGCCTCCAGCTTCCTCCAGCTCAAGGGCCAACCGGCAGTCACAACCTCTCATAAAGTTAATTCGAATTTGATATAAACCAAATAAAAAGTTTTAGTATACATAAATCCCAAATATTATATGGGGAATACTTCAAATCACTTGTTTAGCTGAAATTCAAATTTGTCCTGTATTTTTAGTTGCTAAATCCAGCAACCCTAATTTGAGGGATCTTGGGATTGTCAGCTTTGCTTCTTCATTCAGTGATTGTGGAGGAGAATGTTTCAGGTATCAGTTCCTTGCTATCTGCCTCAAGATATTTTTGATCGACAGATGATACGTACTTTCATATTGATAGCACTTTGTAGTTTAGAAAGTGGGTTCATATATTATGCATGATCTTTACAAGGAGCTTGTAAGTTAAGCATTTTCATCCCCATTTTACAGATGAGAAAACTGAAGATCAGTAATCAGGATGCTTTTCCCCGCCTATATGGCTAGTTAATGGAATATTAGGTAATTAGACACTGGCTTTGATTCCACATGCAATGTTATTTCAACTGGGCCCAAACTGTTTCTTGAACCGATTAGATCTCATTCAGCATTTTATGTTTTACCAGAAGCAGACTTTCTTTTGTTTTCCATTATCTAAAACTAGTCCCAGCAGGCATTTCTTCTAATCCAGTTGTTTTGTTTATATGATTCCATGTGAGATATAATATTAATAAGATTGCTATGAGTAAGGTATACAGCACATTGAATGTGTCATTGTGGGTTTTTTGACCAAACAAATTGCACACAAGTAGTGTTAAAAGAGTTTGCGTTTTCTACCCAGTTGGAAACTCAGCAATGTATTTGTTCCACAGTTTTAAATAGTTAGCTTTTTACAAACAGTGTTACAAATTGACTCGAAGTAACATATTTTGTACAATATGTTCTCCTAAAATCTTCTCTAGATTGATATGAAGGTCATTGCATGGCAAATTGTAACTAGATTTCTCTGGTACAGCATATTTCCAAAAGAACAATAACAGAAAGTGTTTAATGGCAGTAACACACATGTTGTGACATTATAGAGCAGCGTTCTTCAGAGTGTGGTCTCTGGACTAGCAGCACCAGCATTCCCTGGAACTTGATATCGAGATACCAATTCCTAGATCTCCACCTAGACCTACAGAACCAGAAACTCTGGGGGTGTGGCCCAGCATCTGTGTCTAACAAGTCCTTCAAGACACTCTGATGCATGATCAAGTTTGAGAACCATCGCTAGCCTAGCATTCTTCTGTTCTCTCCTAAGGGTGAAGAGTGGATGCCGATTTGGAAAAGCTACGTTTACACGCATTTCTCTTCCAACAGTGCCATGGACAGCATTTGGTAAGTCTCCTCCTTCGTTACAGTTCCTAGAATTCTTACCTATTAGAACTCGCTCAACAAAGGGGGTGGACGCTGCCAGAATAACAGATCGTTATGAAACTGAGTGAACAGAATTAATTGTTAAATGCAACTATAAATGTTCATCCTTTTTGAGTGGGGAAACTTACGTTGACTAAACTCTTGTTATGTGCCAGACACTATATTCAGCATCTTGTACACATGTCTGATTTATTTCTCATAACCATTCTGCCTTACCAGTGTTATGATGATTTGATAGATGACAAAACTGCGCAGAAATATTAAATGCCTTGCTCAAATTTACACTGCCGGTCAGGGACCTATGTTTGCTTTATAATCTAAAGTTAGATATAGTTTATCTCCTTTATGAGTGACCCTGCCTTCCCCACGCTATAATAGATATTTCCTATTGCCACCTACTCTGAATTCATTCTCATCATTCTATAGTGCAGTGTTCTATTAACTTGACAGCTGTCTTGAAACCAGAGGGTGAATATAAAAAGACGAATCCAAAGGATTGTACTGAAGCATTTCACTTTCTCACTCCTGGCCATCGGAGGCAAAATTTTTAGGAATTCCTTGTAGTAAATAAACATAATAATATTGCAGTTTTTCAGTTCCAGACGCGAATGCACCAGTAACTTATAAGAGGAAATTTGGTATATATCAGAGGTGGTATTAGAATTAGTAGGAAAAGGGTGGACTATTTAACCTGTGGTGCTTCGACTATTAGTTACCAGGTAACTGAAAAACAGAAAGTCTAATATTAGATCTTGACTTCACACCATATACAAAAATAAATTTCAAATGGATTAGAGACTTAAATGTGAGCCAAACAACTTTAAACATGTTTAAAATACAAGGAAATATTTTCATGATCTTGTGGGTAAAGAGGATTTCTTTTAAAGTACTCATTTTTAAAACATTTATTTAAAATGAAAATGGGAATATCAAAATTTAAAACATTCATGTGTCAAAAAAACATCTCATGAAAAAGTTAAAAGACAAAGGACAGATTAGGAGAAGATATTTCCAACATACACAGTGGATGAATAATTAGAATCCAAAAATATCTGAAGACATTCTACAAGTAAATAGAGTATTATTATAGGCAATAATAAAAATAGGTAATTCACAGTAGAGAAAATTGAATGAAAAAATGCTATGCCTCTGTAGTAATCAGGGGAATAAAAATAAAAATATCAGTGAAACACCATTCCATACTCTTCAGACTGGCAAAAACTATAAAATCTGGCAATTACAAGTATGTACTTGTGAGTGTGTATATTAGGCCAACTATTTTGTAGAGGGCAATTCAGAAATAGCTAGAAAATCTAAATATGTGCATACACTATAACGTAGTAATTCCACTTGTAGATATAATTCCCAGGGAAACTCTCCTATTTGAGTACAAAGAGGCGCATGCATCTTTAAGTTAGCAGAGCGCAGTGTATGATAGATGAAGACTGGAAATAAATGTCCACCAGTAGAAACATAGACAAAGGAAATTCGGTATATTCATGGAGTATAATGTTTTATGGCTGTTAAAAATAATCAACTAGATTTCTCTGCATCAGCATGATAGATTTCCAAAATCTAATGTGGAGGGAAATAAATAATTTGTAGGAAGGTACACATAGTATGAACATCGTTTATGTAATTTAAAATCACATAACAATAATATGTCGTATTTATGGAGGTAAATATATATTAATAGTATATGAATTGGAAGGACAGAACAAAATTCATGGTTTCTTCTGGGGAGGGGCTAAGATAGGAAAATGAGATTGAGGAGGAAATTCTAGAGACAAAAATGATCAGAGAAATTTACCTGCTTGTATTTTAAAAATATGACATGCGTATAGCAAAATAGTAATATCTGTCACATTTTAGGCAATGGGTAAATAGATGATTGCTGTAATGGTCTCTGTACTTATTGCATTGTTAGTCTTTTTTTTTCCAAATTGAAAAAAATAACCCTGGAGCTCAGAGGTGTATGTGACTTGCATAAGACAGCCAAGGTAAAGATATGACTGCGTAATAGTAAATTCACATGCAGCGGAAGGCTAATTACATTGACAGAAGAGTGAAGTGTTGCAAATGGGTCCAGAGAAATGTTGAAGTCTCTTTGTAAAACGTTATTGATTGATCCTTACAGTGTCAGGAAGGATTTCCTTAGAGGCAGTTATTTTCACTAATGTTGTTTGTTTGTTTTGGGGTTTCCCCCTGCCCCCCACATCTCCGCGTTCCAAAATCCATGTCAGAGCACTGTCCCATTTGTATCTGTAGGTTGATTGCTATCTTACAAAGCAGACACTGGGACATACTTTTGCCATCTTCCCAGTATTACCACATGACAACCCGTGCTCAAAAAAGATGTGATGAAGTTAATTATTTTTAGAATTGATTATTGTCATTCACTGCACCCTGCTCCTCTGCGTATCTGGTGCTGTGAGATTCCAGATGATCTAGGATCCTTCTCCTTGAGTTTTTAAGGAGGGCTTCTTATGAGAGATTTAGACAGATTTAAATGAACTGTGTTAAACCTAAACATAATGCTTAGTATTCATTAAAGACTACAGTTTGGGAAATATCAACTCATTAATATAATTCGAGACGTCTCAGAAGGAAAGCCTGGATGATTTAGCGCTGAATGTTAGTAAAAAACAACACTAGATTGTATGTAAGGTGACTTGAGTGTTAACGCTAGGCCTGCCTCTAACCACCCGTAAGGCTTTGAAACAGTTATTTCCCCAGTCTGGGCGTCAGAGTCTCTGTCTGTATATTGACAGGGATGAGCTAATGAGAGATCACAAGAAGACATAAAGAAAGAGTATTTTAGCCTGTAGATACCTTTTATTTGCTGTAGATATCAGCAACATTTGTCATATGTGATCACTTCCTCCACCTGGAAATACTTTCTTTCCTTTAACTTCTAAAGTACCACATTCTTAGTTTTCCCTTGTTTCACTGGCCTCTCCTTCTTAGTCTCCTTTGTTTGGAGTGACACAAGACCAGTCCTCGGATCTCTTATCTATTTACATGCAATGAATTCCACTCACCCCCTTATGTCATCTGGTGTCATAGTTTTAAAACTGTATATTGACAGTGCCACATATATGTGTCTTCAGCCTTGACAGTTTTCCTGAATCCCGGACCCAGTTCCTACTTGATATTGCCACTTTTATGTGTAACGTGTTGTTTAAAACTAACATGCTTAAATCTGAGCTCTGAACCCTTGTCTCTCCTGCACTTCATTCTGCTCTTCAGTCCGTCTCCTCCATGCCCATTAAAGGCCACTCCATCCTTCCGATGCTTAGGGCAAATAAAAACCTTGGAGGCATCACCGATCCTCTCTTCCTCTCACACGCCACACCTAACGATGAGCAGATCTTGTTGGCTCTCACTTAAAAATGTACCCACAATGTGTACCAATCAGTGCAAAGCCCTCTGTTGAAGAGTAGTCCCTGGGAGCAGAATTCCAATTCGGTAAAAGAGGGACATTAGGAGCAAAAGGAAGAGATCGTTGATATAGCGGTAGGGAAAGAGAGCCGGGAGTTTATGGAAAATATATGGTCATTGAGTATGAACACTTCGCAAAATTCAAAGAAAGGGAACTTCATAGCCGTGAGTTTAGGGAAATGAATTTCACAAAAATGATCAGAAAATTATCATGGGAGGATACTATACCAATGTATAATATCACTGTAGGCAATGAAAGCATTTCTAGAAAGACACATCCACAAAACAAATAAAATATGTTATCTAATATTTCAAAACAAGTTAAAACGAATTAACAAGTAGAAAGACAAATAGAAGATATAAAAGACAAATGTAAATTCGAATTAGATAAACTTGGGATGATGTGATTATGGCCAGAAAAGAATTATAAATAAAAATCATTTCAGAAATAAAGATTAAATTAGAGGGATTACAAGACCAAATAAACACAACAGATGATGCTTCTTAATTAATGGAAGTAAAATGTGAAAGGGATGAACTTAAAAAATAAGTTAATGAAAAAGATGAAAAGCATTTAAGAGAAAGTTCAGCTGGTTTGTTTTGAGAGTTCATAGCACTCAGCCTGCTCTTTTCATACCTTGCAGCATGCTCCTTGCATCCAGCCACAAAATGGATTGTGCCAAAATCCCTTCTAGTTTTAGCTGCTGTTCTCGAATAGGCCCTGAATATTTTCCAAGAAATTTTAAGATTTGCCCATTCTTACATATTCTTAGCTTTTCTTAGCAAGGGAGCCCCTCACTTTCTTGTTTCCTCTGGGCTTGATATAAAACTCTTGCCTCCTGTTTCTTTTCTTTAGTTTTTTTAAAATTAGCTTTATCATTGTCTTGTCGCATAAAACACTGCTATTGGCAATATTCATGTAATAGAATTGCCAATGGAAATATTAAAACCATTAAAAAGAATAAAATCTAAAAAATAAAATCTAATAAAACTTTTATGAGATAAAAATACCTTAGTACTGTACTAGTAAAGTCATACCACAGACCTGTGAAAAGTAACCAGAACAACAAACATAAAGGTATCTCCAATAACACTGTCGAACTTGAAAGGAGAAAAATACAAATAATCTCTAGACATCTAGGCAAAAATATCATTTCCCTTGAGAGAGAAGGAGACTCAGATTCTCATCAGACTTTTCAAGCCAAATCTATCTTGAAAAAAATTGAGGACCAAGGAAAACATCAAAAATCAAGAGCAAATAAAAGTCATTAGATCATCAGGGCACCCTGAGAAAAAATATGAATCTTCTCCCCAGAACCATCTTCCCCCGGGGTTAACGGAGAAGCACGTAGACATGGGTTCCCACTAGTCATCATTCAAAGGTTGCCTCGAGGGTGAGGGGAGTGATAACTATTCTGAGTTTCTGGGGTGTACATTCATGCATGACCAGTAGGCTCTCACCGCTCTCTGAACTCATGGCCTGAGAGAAAGCCCGGGGCAGAAAACAAAACATTCATTGTGTGCTTGAGATTTCTCTTCTTTCCATCCTTTCCTACTTCTCTATCTTCTTTTTCCAAACTCTGCTCCATCCCTCTTTCTCCTGCACCTCTGTTTACCATCGCCTTCATTATGCCTGTTTTTCCTTCCTTGGGAAGAAATACTGTAGTATCAAGCTTAAGCTTATAGATGCTGAATTGGGACATACTTGGGTTTCAAGTAACTTATTTCGCTTAGCATGATAATCTCAAGATCCATCCATGTTGTCGCAAATGGCAGTATTTCATCTCTTATGGCTGAGTCCATTATATATATGTGCCACAGCTTCTCCATCCCATCATCTATCAAAAGAGGCTTTGTCATTTCCATGTCTTGGCCACTGTGAATAATGCTGCTATGAACATCAGGGTGCGTATATCTTTACAGATAAATGTTTTCAAATTTTGGGGGTAGATACTCAGAAAAGGGATTGCTAGATCATATGGTAATTCCAGTCTTAGTTTTTTGAGGAATCTCCGTATTGTTTTCCATAGTGGCTGGACCAATTTGCAGTCCCACCATCAGTGTATGAGGGTTCTTTTTTCTCCGCATCCTCGCCAACGTTTCTTATTACTTGTCCTGTTGATTGTAGCTATTCTAACAGATGTGAGATGGTATCTCACTGTGGTTTTGATTTGCATTTCCCTAGTAGCTAGTGAAGTTGAGCATGTTTTCATATGTCCGTTGGCCATCTGTATGTCTTCTTGGGAGAAGTATCTGTTCAGGTCCTCTGCCCATTTAATTGGATTGTTTGTTTTTTTATTGTTGAGTTGTATGAGTTGTTGAATCGTATGAGTCCTTTGTGTATTTAGGATATTAGCCCCTTATCGGAGGCATTGTTTGCAAATATATTCTCCCTCTCAGTTGTATTTATTTATTAACTAACTGGATTGAGTATCTTTCTTTGTTTTTATTTGCCATCCACAATCTTCTATGGTGAAGTGTCAGTTGAAACTTTTCCCCATTGTATTGCGTTCTTTATTTCTTATTGTGGGACTTTCAGAGTTTATTATATACTCTGATTATAATTCTCTTGACAGAAGTGTGATTTGCATAAATTTCTCTCACTCTGTTTTATAGATCTAATTTTCTTAAACACACATTTTTAGATTGTCCTTTCAATGTGATACCTCAGAGCTTTTCATCTTAGATATCTGAATGTTAGTAGATTTTCGTTCAGCATTTTGAATATCTTATCCTAGTGTCTTCTGACCACCATTTTTTCTGATGAAAACTCAGAAAATAAAATCCCTTTTTCTCAATATGTATATATCTATTTCTTTCTTCCTCTCCCTCCCCCCCCACTAAGCCCCTACCACCCAGCACCAAGAGATTGAATATAATGTCCACCAGTCTGATTTCCATACTGTTATGTGGTCCCATTCTATGTGGATAACTTAATTCCTTTTGTAGAACTTATTCTCTATCCAAACAAACCAACCAATTAACCTGTTGTCTTCTATTAGATCCCCTCCCTATTTTTAAGGCTTCTCCTTAATCTTCTGAAGTACAGAATACTTCGTGTCTCATGCAGGGAGGTCTTTCTACATGTGCCTGCAACCTGTTCATTCTTTTGAAAGAATGCTGGAATCCCATGTAAGTCACCAGTTTATTTGGGTCTATGCATCATACTGATAAATTGGTACACTGATATTATTTTTTTGTTGTCACTTAAAAAAAATATTTGTGTCTAGTTTTGCTCTTTACTTCTCGTGTTCCTACCTAATGCAGTGAAGAGAGAGAAAAAGAGAAAAGGGATGGAAAGGGAAAGAGAAGGACATGGAGAATCAATAGATCAAAAGTCTACTTCCTTTTATTACTGAGCAGGGTACCAGTCACAGGTAATAGATATCTGGGTTTTTTTTTTTCAAGTTGTTTCTAGCAATTATGAATAGAGCTACTCTGTATTTGCATAAGATGTGCATGTGCACACAGGATTCATTTAACTTGTTTATATATCTAGGAGTGTCAACAGCAGTTTCCAATTCTGCAAGTGACGAGCTTAGAAGTCGCCACATCATCCTTACAAGTAAAAAACTGAACAGACTGAAAAATCAAGAACTCTTCTTGGATTCGTAAAAGCAGGAGAGGACACATAGCGGATGATTTCGCCCAAGATTGGAGAGACAAACAAGCAAACACGGAGAGTCTCAGCTTCCGAAATCAAGACTCGGGAGGAGAAAGCTTGTGGGAACCAGAGCCAAGGTAGGAAAACCTGAACTGTATTTAATGAGTAGGGCAACTCTAAGAGTGAGAAACTCCAGGGAGACCTAGTCATAGGGGGGCCCACAGTTCTGTAAGATTTACTTCCAGGCGACTGACAAGATTCCTATGGTAAATAGCAGACGAGTATCTTTTTGGCCTTCCAGCAGGAGAAAAGGGAAACACCAGCTCTGAAGTAAGCCAGAACATTCTGCCCTTCTTGATGAGGCCTGCCCTTCTTTGTGAGGCCTGCCCTTCTTGATGAGGCCTGCCCTCAGGAGACACGCAGAGCCTAACCTGCTGAGGGATCATCAGAGCCTACCTGATCTGGGGAAGGGAAACACCCAGCTTCACTTGGCTCCAAGCCTGCCATGCAGAGAACAGAAATACCTAACTGCAGCCTACTCCAGCCATCCTGTCCTTCCAAGAGGGGAGGGAAATATTTAGGAAAACTTGGGAAGTTCCTGGTCCAGGGGCATAGGCTTACTAAAAGCAGGGGACCTCAGGGTTAAATCAAAATAATTTGAACTGCTTTCAGTAAGTCATTTAAAAAAAAAATCAAGTCAGCTGTGTTGATATTAGGCGAGCTCTTTTTAGGTGTCTGTCTGCCTGGAACCGTCTCGTAGACGAAGGGACCTGTGCTTAGCTCGGTTCTGTCATAGAGCTACCAGTCTCATCTGTTTTCTTTATCCCCGAAATCTGCATTGCTTTCTGGAGTGCTATTAGGCCTGACTTTCCCCACACTCTGCTACAAATAAAGTATTTTTAAAGAGCTTTAATGCCCTCTGGTATTCAGACCAGCCTCTCGCACTGGGCAGAACCCTCCGATTCGCTGTTCTGGAGCTCAGGGTAGGGACATTGGCCTGCCTCTCTCACAGCGGCACTCCTGCCATGTGTCCAGGGTGCTCGCCTGTCGTGATGTTGAAGCTCTGCTCGACAGTCTTTCTCGGGCAGGGGTGAGCAGAGGTGCGAGACTCTTAGCCAGTCACAAACGCGGAGTGTCTCCCCGCTGACATAGTGGCCAGTCAGCATACACACGGGTCCTAGGCCTCGGCTGCACAAAGCTAGGAGTGGGGCAGATGAGCAACGCTGGTGACTGGCTCTTTTCATTAAGATTCTGTAACCTTTGACCAGGAGCTCCAGGAACCTGACCCCATATAATAGACCACATTCACCTTAGCCCTTCGATCCCCAGCCTCTGGCATCTACTTACCACATTTTTTGTCCATATTTTTTGGTGTCCCATACTAATCCGTCCAGGTAAACGACAGCACCTAGTTACACGTCTCTCAAGGAAAATACAAAAACATCTTGCTCGAGGGAAAGGCTCAGAAATCACGCAAACTAAAGCAATATAAGGACATCTATAGGTGCGCGTAACGTTTTCTGTCTTTCAAATTATTCCTGGTTAGTCAAAAGGGCTTTTTTTTTTTTAACTCAATCTCAGAAGAAAGAGGGATTTCTATTCCTTTCATCACAGCAACACTGATTAGTCTCCAGTTCTTTGCTTCTAGAATCCTTTGTATTTTCCCTGTTTATTCTGTGGTTCAAGAGTTATGTACTTCAGTAGAAATATTCAAATGTTTGGGTGACAAGCACAGGTTGGTGATATGGAGTATATCATATGAACTGTTGGATCTGAGGAATATAACCACCGCGCCCCCCCCACACACACACGCACACACATACAGTGAGAAAAGAAACAGGATTAGACAAAGATATTTTGTTCCTTGAGCAGGTGCCCCTAACAAGGGGGCTTAATGGTTATTAGTTTCTCAGCTGCCTTGAGAAAAGCCCAGACTGTGAGGGGACACCAGTCGGGACAGCGGGGTGCGGGAGGACAGTGGCGTGGCGCTGGCGAATGGTGTTGGGTGAAGGCCGGTACCGCTCGCAGCCGAGCCGGGGCCATAGTGGGCTTTTCGGGAGGAGGGTGGACGGGCGACTCGGCGGGGCCGCCGTCCTCAGACATTCTTTGTGCGTTACCCTACTCCAAAGAGGGCAATCATGTGTCATAAAGTGTGATTGACAGCTTTGTGAGTGGAGTAACACATGACATACGCAACGTGCGCGGCGCCCCTGTGCGCGGGTGGCTGGGGAGTGTTCGGCCCTCCAGAGGGCCGCTTGCTCGGGGGACACGCGGTTCCCCTGATGCCGACCCCTGCGTGGGGCCAGCTCAGGGGACTCTAGATGAATTCTCAGAGGCAATTCCTAGGAATTAACCGTCCCAGACCTCTTCTCTGAATTCAAGCTCTATATTTAGATGTTTATTACACATTTTAATTATCTAGATAACTCACAGATACCTCAACCTAAACGTGTGTAAAATTGAATCGAATTAATCTCTCTACCAAACATCAATTTCTGAAAATGTGATCACTCTCCATCTAGCTACATAAGTCTGAAACCCAAACGGAGTCCTTGATCCATGCTTTGCCCCCATCCCCAGGCCTTGCACCTCACAATGGCCTACTTTGCCTCCAAAAAAAAGTTAGAATCTGACCTCCCCATAGAACTGCCACCTCCCTGTTTGAAGCCACCATCATTTCCGACTTGCATATTTTTAGTAGCCTCCTACCTGCTCTTTGTTTATCCATGCTTAACCCCTCTTTACAAGGTAGTCTCACAGGATATACACAATTTCTTTTATTACGTTTCGTAAAGAAAATCCACAAGGCATCCATTGCCCTATAATTCTCTGCATCCCTTAGAACTTCATTGCGTGTTCAGATTCTTCTTTGGCTTTCCTTCCTCTTTGTGTCTAGCCTTAGCTTCATTAAATGCTTCTTCCGACTTCCGCACCTTTACGGATGATCGTTACTCTACCTGGAATCTTATATTCACCCTTATTCCACCCAAGTTTCCTTAGCTACTCATTCTTTAGTTCTCGGTTAAGTGCCACTTTTAAAGGAAAGCCTTGTTTGACATCTCAGACTAGATAAGCTACCTCTATTTTGCACTCCCATAAAACCTTCAATTTAATTTTCAATATCATCTTCACAATCGAAATAAATTCTTTGTATAATTATTTGTTTGGGTGTAGAGCTTGATAAGTGGTCATTAAGAAATTATAGTTATCATCATCATTATACTCCATCGTGAATCGTTGTGGTTGAGGGTCAAAGGAAGTGAAGACTTGTTAGCTAATCATAGTTCTTGATTTGAGGGGAGAGAGGAAAATATGGGTAAGGGGCCTCTAGGCATATTAGAGCAAAAATTTTTTTTTCTAAGCACAGCCTTGTTCAAGGCATGCTGTTTGTCATTAACTCTTATGTCTATGGATATATATTAAAAATATTTGATAGGTAAACTAGAAGCAGTTCAGGTCAAGCTCATTATCATCAAAAGGAAAATATCAGGTTTCTGCTCTGCAGACCCTGCAGTATGATTCTTAAAAAGAGCAGTGATGAAAATAATTACATCAGCCTTTCAAGAGGGCCTATATGCTAATGTGGACCTCTGTACACTCCAAGAATGATTACCTTCCAACTTGGCTTCATCTTTGATTAGACAGCCTTAAAAGCCAGTCCTATAAAATGGATCAGATGAGTTTACTGTCATGTGCAGTAAACACAGAGTGTGTATTTCCTCTTTGTAGATTTGTTCCAAAGCCTACCAAACTGTCATGGGACTGTAGAGCAAAACATGCTCAGACAAGCCCTGCTCATGTCCGTAACAGTGCAGGAAAACTCTCCAGCTGTGAACCAGGAAGCTGAGAGCAAAGCCCGCCAATCCATGTGCACTGTGACAATAAGGGGCTTGCGGGAACTCTGATGTCCTTGTCTTTTGTTTCCTTTTGCTGCTTGTCCATTAACAAGTCCTTTCTCATCCATGAGAAATTTCACTTCTGTTCTTGAAAACATTCACAGCTTAAAAGTGAATTTGATTCTCGGTAAATGTAATGTAAACCAAAAATTATTTTCTAAAAAATCAAATTAAAAACACAAACAAAAATGCCTATTGTTGATTACAGAGATCAGCCATCGTTTTGGGTAAGTTGCTGTACCCTTCCCTCTTCTATATGATCTGCCCCTGCCACGCTCTTGCACTTACTGTGTCTGATGGAATGAATTTTGTGAAATTTTATATCACTCGTGTGCACACGTCTGGAGCGAGAACACCACTTATGCTATTCCCAGGCTCTAAGCCTGAAGAACCCCTGAAGTGTTTTTTAATGAATTTTTTATTGAGATAATTGTAGATTCACATGCAGTTGTAAGAAGAAATAAGACACAGGGATCCCTGTACACTTTGCTCAGTTTTCCCTAGTAACATTTTGCGAAAACTTTAGGACCATAAAGCAATGAAAAAACTGATATTGATACAATCTGTAGATCTTACTCCAATTTTCTGTTTCACCTATACTCCTCTGTGGGTGTGTGTGTGCGTGTGTGTGAAGTTCTCCACACTTTCATCATTAGCTGTGTAGCTTCGTGTATCCACCACCACAATGAAAACACTGAATAGTTCCAACCACATAAGCATCCTTCTTGTTGCCCTTTATAATCACACCCACCACCCTCTCCAGTCCCATCCCTAAACCTAGTCCCTACTTCCATCCACTAATCTGTCTTCTAATTCATACTTCCATCCACTAATCTGTCTTCTATCATTTAGCGTGTATCCTTTTGGGATTGTTAACTCCTTTATGTGCGTGGATAGTTTAGTTCTTCCTACTGCTGAGTAATATTCCATGGCTTGGATGTATCACAGTTTGTTTAACTACTCATTTGTCGAAGGACATCAATAATGTTTACAGGTTTGGCTATTACAAGTCAAGTTGCTACTTTTTTGTGTGTGAACAGGGTTTCATTTATCTGGTATAAATGCCCAAGAGTGCAATTGTTGGGTTATATTGGACTACAAGTTAGTTTTAAAAGAAACTGCCAAACTGCTTTCTAGAGTGGGTGCACTATTTTATATTCCTATGAGCAATGTGTGAATGAGCCAGGTTTCTCCCCATCTTTACTCGCATTTGGTATTGGCACTATTTTTTTAAGTCATTCTAATTAGCGTGTTGTGATATCTCATTGTTATTTTAATTTTCGATTCTTTGACAGCTAATAGTATTGAATATCTTTTCATGTGCTTGTCATCTTTATATACTCTTTGGTGAAATGTCTTTGTACATTTGTCACATTTTCTAATATTTTTTTCTGTTGAATTTTGAAAATATTTAAAATATATTCTATATGTGAGTACTTCGTTGAATATGTAGTTTACAAATATTTTCTCCCAGTTATAACTTGTATTTTAATCCTCTTCAAATGAGCTTTTAGAGCAAAATTTGATTTACAATCCTTTTGATAGAAACAATTTTGATGAGGTAAATTTTATTGATTTTCTTTTTATAGATTGTGCTTTTGATGTCAAGCCTAAGAAATTTTTGCTATACTCTAAATCCCAAAGATTTTTCTCCTGTGTTATTGTTTTCATAGTTCTATATTTGACATGTTTTAAATTTTTATTTACTTACAGTTGATATTCAATATTATATTAGTTTCGGGTGTATAGAATAAAGGATAGACATTTACACAATATACAAAGTGATTCCCCCAATAAGTCTAGTACCTACCTGATACCATACATAGTTATTATAATATTATTGACTATCTTCCCTATGATATACTTTACATTCTGTGACTATTCTGTCACTATGAATCTGTACTTCCTAATCCCTTTACTTTTTTCGCCCAGCCCTTCAACTACCCTCTCATCTGGCAACAATCAGTTTGTTTCTGTATCTACGTGTCTGTTTCTGTTTTATTTGTTCGATTATTTTGATTTTTAGATTTTACAAATAAGTGAAATAATATGGCATTTGTCTTTCTCTGTCTGACTTATTTCACTTAGCGTAAAACCCTGTAGGTCCACCCGTGTTGTTGCGAATGGTAAGATTTCATTCTTTTTTATGGCTGAGTAATATTCCATTATGTATATCTTCTTTATCCAGTCATGTTTTGATGGACACTTAGGTTGCTTCCATATCTTGGCTACTGTAAATAATGCTGCAGTGAATATAGGGATGCATATATCTTTTTCGAACCCAGTGTTTTAGATTTCAGAAGTGGGATTCCTGGGTCATAAAGTAGTACTATTTTAATTTTTTTCAGGAACCTCCAAACTCTTTTCCCTAGTGACTGCACTAATTTACACTCCCACCAACAGTACATGAGGGTTCCCTTTTCTCCATATCCTTCACAACACTTGTTTTTTGATTTATTGATGATAGCCAATCTGACGGGTATGAGGTGACACCTCATTGTGGTTTAATTCGCATTTCTCTGATGATTAGTGAAGTTGAGCATTTTTTCAGATGTCTATTTGCCATCTTTATGTCCTCTTTGGAAAAATGTCTGTTCAGGTCCTCTGCCCACTTTTTAATTGGACTGTTAGTTTTGTTTTATTTTGTTTTGTTTTTTGGTGTTGAGTTGTATGACTTCCTTATAAATTTTGGATATTAGCCGCCATTGGATGTATCATTGATGAATATGTTCTCTCATTCAGTAGGTTGTCTTTTCATTTTGTCAGTGGTTTCCTTTGCTGTGCAAAAAGCTTTCTAGTTTGAAGTAATTTCATTTGTTTTTTTTTTATTGTTTGTTTGTTACCCCTGCCTGAGGAGATATATCCAAAAATATATTGCTAAGAGCCATGTCAAAAAGTTTGCTGCCTATGTTTTCTTCTAGGAGTTTTATATTTAAATAAATATGTCTTATATTTAAATATTTAATCCATTTCAACTTTATTTTTGCATATGGTATACGAAAGTGGTCTCGTTTCATTTTTTGCATGTATCTGTTCAGTTTTCCCAGCACCATTTATTGAAGAGACCGTCTTTATGCCATTGTATATTCCTGCCTACTTTATCACAAATTAATTGACCATATAGGTCTGGGTTTATTTCTGGGCTCTCTATTCTGTGCCATTGATCTATGTGTCTGTTTTTATGCCAGTACTATGCTGTTTTCCTTACTATAACTTTGTAGTGTAGTTTGATATCAAGTAGTATGATACCTCCGACTTTGTTTCTCTTTCTCAAGATTGCTGTGGCTATTTGGGGTCTTTTGTGGTTCTATATAAATTTTAGGATTATTTATTCTAGTTCTCTGAAACAGGCCATTGATATTTTAATAGGGATTGCATTGAACTTGTAGATTGCTTTGAATAGTAGAGACATTTTAATGATGTTAATTCTTCCTATCCGTGAGCATGGTATATGCTTCCATTTATTTGCATCTTTTCCAGTTTCTTTCTTCAGTGTCATGATTTTTCTAGTATGGGTTTTTCACCTCCTTGGTTAAATTTATTCCTAGGTGTTTTTTTTGGTTTTTGGTTTTTTTTTTTTTGATGCAACTTTAAATGGGAGTGTTTATTTTTTTAATTTCTCTTTCTGATAGTTTGTTATTGATATATGAAAATGCAGGATATCAGCCTTTACTTTTCTTCTTTTGTAATGTCTTTGTTTTTGAGATCAGGGTATAGCAGTCTCAAATGAGTTGGAAAGGAAAGTGCTTTTTCAAAGATGAGAAATGGCATAATCTGATCCTTGAAGCAACACTTCTGAAAACAGGGAAGATGTTGTACAAAAATGGGGAGATGATGTTATAGAATCCGGTTAGACTCTATTAGATGATAACAAGAGATGATGGCTTTACATAAATAGCACTTATATAAATTAGCAAGAAAAACTAGGAGATATCTGAGGTGTATAATTTTGGAACATCATATTTAAAGAGAGGATGGAGAAAAGTAAAACCAATGGAGAACACTAAAATAGAAGTATTTGGTGTTAATTACCTATCGTTGCATAACAGTATTACCACAAACTTAGTGTTTAAATAGCACACATTTATTGTCTCGCTGTATCTGTGGGTCAGGAATCTGGGCACAGCTTGTCTGGGTCCTCTGCCTCAGGGTTTCACAAGGCTGAAATCAACGTGCCACCTGGGTCTGTGGTCTTAGCTGAGGCTCAGTTGGGGAAAAAATCTACCTCTGAGCTCATGTGTTTGTTGGAATTGTTTCCTATAGACACTGTTGGACTGAAGACCTCATTTTCTTGATGGCTGTTAGCTGGAAGTCAGCCTCAATTCCTTGACATATGGGACTCCCCAACATAGCCACTTGCCCCATGAAAGCCAGCAAGTGAGAGAATCTCCTAGCTACACAGATGCCTCATTTATGTATAGTGTAATCCTGGAAGTGGACTATCATCACCCATCGCTTTTGCTGTATTCCTTTAGTCAGAATCAAGCCATAGGTCTCATCCATACTCAGAAAGAAGAGCTCGCAAAAAGGCATGACTACCAAAGGCAGGAGCAACTGGGAGTCATCTTTGATTCTGTCTGCTACAGTCAGGAAGGAAATCAAGAGGGTTTTATCTGGTAGACACAGTTGACTCTATGAATGAGACAGTGGGGTAGAAAAATAAAATAGTGATAAACAGTAAACAGGAAGAAAATGCCTAGAAATGTCACATTAACATAACCTCTTTGTATACCATTGCAGAATCAAACTCAAAGCATCTGCTAGGTGGGGGTGGTACAGGGAAGATTACATGTATAAATGTCTAGGGCAGGGCTTAGCACACAGTAGGTTCTCAGCAAATATTTGATTCAGAAATAGATGAAAATGAATCAGTGAATAAACAAATGACTGAAATTATAGAAGTCTGGATTTCAGGCAAGAAGCAGAGCTGGTGTTTATCACTAAAAGTATTTGAGAATCAAGTCAATGGAGTACTGCATTACAAGTTACTAAAATATTCAAAACAAAGATCTTTATCTTCATAAGAACGCTATTTCTTCTTACAGCCTACTAATAAAAGGATAAAATCTAAATTAAAAAAACACATCAAATACACATCCAGTCTGAAATATCTGAACATAGAAACTGCATATTCATGGGGTTAAGAATTTCTCATTAATTAGAGGTGACACATTGTAATTTTCTGAAAAATTCTGAGGAATGAGATGAACATTCCGTATTTCCAAATAGAGACTGATTCTCAGCTGTAATCCAGTCATTTCTAATGTGCTGAGATTTGATCTGAAACCCTTCGTTAAATTTTATATAAATGTGTTACTACGTTTAGACTTTCCGAGAAAAAAAACAAAATCCCTGACTTTCTAACTTTGTCTGTTCAATTATGGGGGGAAAGTCAACTATTATTAAAATTCTTGTGGCCTCTCTCACTGGATATACATATTACATAACAGGCACCTGAGCTATACCATTGATTAGATTGAGTTGCCTCTCATTTCATCAAATCAACAAATATTCGGTGAGAGTCCTTCAGTGCAGTGTACTGTAAAGGCACTGAGTTAATTTTCCTTCCATTTTTCTAATACTCTCCTTTCTCCTGAAAGGTGTTAAAGTTTGATTTGAGGAAACGGGGAAGGACAAATAAGGCTTTATATAAAGCTTTGGGCTAATCTGTCTCTACAACATTGTTCCTATGGTGCACCTCCCCCCCACCCCCCGCAAAAGATTTACAATCTCTTTTAAGAAATTAGAGAGAAAATAAAGTTTGCCACGTGCTATATGCTATAAACCAGATATCTAGAGGTAATTTATGTGGCTACTACATATCTGCATAAAATATATAACCAAACAAGAACAATTGCAGATAAAAATAACCTAAATTCAAATGATAATATTTAGAGACTAATCACTCCAGTAACATTGTTAGTACATTTTTTTTCTGCATATATACACTGATGCTGGCTATGTGTCTATTTGTGTCAATGCATTATAGCAGAAGAGAATTTCAGATAATAAAACCATAAACATCTGGGTTTTGCAGCACATGGTCTGCTGAGTTTTGAATATGAAATGATTTCGATTTCATTTCCAATAATAAAAAGAAGCAGGATATCATGAGGTAATTTATGGTATTGTGCTGCCGAGAAAGAGATAGTCTCATTTACAGCATTGTTTACAGTCTCCTTTATGTCCATATACTGTTCTATGTCTAAGAGTAAGGGATATGGTGAACTTGAATTCTGAGTTATATTAGCTTCCAGGACAGTACTTGGCATATGATAGGCACTGAGTAATATTTTCATGAATGAATGAATAAATTGTGATGAGTAAAGTTTCGGGATCAAATTTGAGAACCCCCTTCAGGCAGATACTGACTCTTTATCAACATCACCTTAATATAATCTTATTAGGCACAGACTTGTAAAATCTGTAAACTGACAAAACTGCAAACAAAACTGGTCCTTACCCACAAACAGGTACAGACAAGCCAGAGAGGAAAACGGTCTTTACAATTCTAATGCCAAGGCACGTATGCGAGAAGGCCCAGACCATGTTGGTATAATCTAGATCTAGTTCAGACAGCTGTGACAATATTGGGACTGAAGATGGCGACGCAGGATCTCTGCTCTCTCAAAATTTAGTTTGACAGGGCACACAGATAGTTAAGCAATCCCAGTAGATAACAATTTCAATATTCTCCTGCCACATGTAATTTGTATAGCCTTCCTGTATCGCCAATGCCTTGTATGCTGTAGGCACTCAAATATTTGCTAAAAAAAAATAAATAAGAGGAATTTGAGAGAAGTGGGTGATCTTATGAAGGTTGAGGATAGCAATGACAAGAGTTCTAGATTTTAAGGATGACAAAAAAAATCTTTGTTACACAACTGGAATGCAGAGATGAATTCACAGAAAGTATATCGAAGGACTAAAAGGCATAGAAACTGAATCTCTGTCAAACAGAAGGGCCAATTGCGTGGAGAAGACCAAAGTCATCACATTGTCTGGGCTACCAGTGAAGTGAGGAGACAATTAGTAGATTCAAATGGCAGAGGAGCATACAGTCCCAAGTTTGGTTAGTGGATGATGTGGAAATGGTTTGCACACACAAATCTACCAGGAATTCTCCATGTCTGTTTACAGTCTGAGTGCTTAATGTTGAATCGGTGTCGCATAATATATATTATCAAGTAAAATGCTAAATATAGCATTGTACTAAGAGAATTTATTCTGTGTTTTTAGATAGTGCTAAAAGTTCAGGAAAATAGATCTATGACTCCCTAATGCAAATTGCCTAGTAAAATTCATGGAAATGTACAAAAGTGGAGCTACAACATATGCATATTCCTGTTGTTTATTCCATCTTAATCTAAACTGTTATTCTCTGTCTGTATAGAAAATCTTCTGAGATTTCTCACTTCAGCTGGTACTAACCCTAATAAGCACATTTGGGGAAATACACAAGGACTCCAAGGAAATATTTCATTCTGAGTGGAAAAAGGCTCCGAGGTCCTCTGGATTCTGTGTTTGTGTAGTAAAATGAGTTAGTTTCTTTTATTCACATTAGATGAACTTGGACCATTTGCCATTCCATCAGAAATCATCACCCATGTAACAACTGTGCCCACTGCAGCTTTTTAAAGAGTACGTTGAAATGGAGGAAAAAAGCCTCACGTGAAAAGCAATCCTTCTTAAATCATATGCAAATCTACAAGAGGAAAATATACTTTCTGTAAACACTAAAGAAATCATTTGCAATTGTGCAAACATAGAATCAGGAGCTATCTTGAACTTCCTAAAAATGTTGCGATAAATGATTCAAACAAGTTCCAATGAGTTACTCACTTCCCTGGTTTTCAGCTCTCTGAGGAAGTGATGGAGCAATCTCATTAACTCAAGATAGAAGGTACTTCACAATACTTAAAGCACCTTATTTTAGCTAAAACCCCTCCACATCTTAAGTTACTCTTTTGAATGTCACAAATCCAATACTATACTATAGCTGGATTACATACTCTGAGGCTGAAATGCAATCTTATATTTGAACAAAATCACTTTCTTTGCTAAAATACATAAGCAAACTCTCCTATTAAGTTGTGATAATTCAAAATAATATATATGCATATATATTCC
>NW_011889467.1:419763-437974 GCF_000151845.1 Pteropus vampyrus
AAATCTTCAGGTTTATAGAAGTTCTTCAGTAGATAAATTCAAAGAAAACTGTTACGCATTTGCTTCTTTAATTAGTATTGATTGACAGCTACTCTCAGGCATTGAGATAGTAGGCTCTGGGAATACAGCAGTGAACTAAATCAAGTCTCTGTCTCGGTGAGGTTTATAGTCTATAGCTATTAAATATTTCCATGAGAAGAAGCCCTTTCACTCAAATGTTAGTGGCAAAGAATCTGATGAAATTAAGCAAAACTTTTCTATTTTATATGTAACTATTTTGAGAAGTCTGTATTCTATTACTTTGTTTAATTCTCCCATAGCATATTAATATTTAACAGATTCAAGCTCTTTAACTCAATTTACTCTAAAAAGTAGAACAATCATATAAATAGCTCTATACATTAATGATTTTTATAAACCTTCGAAATTCTAGAATTATATTAATTTTATATAAAAGTCATGAAGCATTTAAATGACCACTTTTCTTGAATGCATAAGTTCAAAGTCAGTCAAACACTAGATTCAGCTTTCTGTCCCTCTATGGCTATGCACATTAATAAATGCCAATAATTTTAACTTAATTTAATCTTACAGAAAGAAGATTATTACTTTTGACTAAAGGCAAGTTTAAGGCTTGTAAAGTAAATAGTATGTGCAAGGCATTGTTTAGAAGGCATGAAGTTAATAAGTTTAGATTTTTTCCCCAAATGTAAAAACAGAAAATTTCAAGATTAATTTCATAGAAGGTATAATGAAAGCATATCTCCATTTACAATAAAATGTAGTGGCTAAAATAACCTAAGTATTGCCCATTTTTGCGTTATTGTAAGTGGCCTTCTTTCCCATTTCCAATTAAATTACAAGCAATTTTCCTATACTTTATATCCTGCAAACTTAACTAAACTCACGTGTGTCAGTTCTAGTAACTTTGGTAAATTCCTTAGGATTTGCTTCATAGATATCATGCCATCTGCAAATAAAGGCAATTTTAACTTCCTCCTCCATCATCTGTATGTCTTTATTAAGAAATTTATTTTGCTTTATTGTGCTAAGACTCCCATTATAACATTGAATGTAAGTAATGAGAGCCAATATCCTTATTTTCTCCCCAGTTCTAGAGAGGAGAACGTTCACATTTTTTTTACCACAAAGTATTATGATATCTGTGTTGGTTTTTTGTTGTTGTTGATGTTTTCTTTTTTGTAGTTGCCCTTTATCAGAGTAAAATTCCCTTCTGTGCATAGTTTGCTGATGAATTTATCATGAATAGGGGCTGACTTTTTTCAAATGCATTTCTGCATTAATTGAAATTATCTGATTTTTCTCATTTTTTTTTCATGAAATAAATTACATTAATATTTGAATGTTACACCAGCTGTGCACTCCTGGAATAAACTCTATTGGGCTATAACATAATATCCTTTTATATGTTGCTGGGTCGATTTGCTAAAAAAAAAAATGTTTTTAAGGATATTTGTGTTGATGTTTATGAGAAATACTGGTTCATATTTTACTTTTCTTCTGAGGCACATATCTGGTTTTAGAACCAGGAAAATGGTGGGTGGCTTCAGAATTGAGTAGACAGTATTATTTCCTCCTATATTCTCTGAGAGATTGGGTAGAATTGATATTATTTCTTTCGTTAAGGATTGGTAGAATGTGCCAATGGAGCAATATGGTCCCTGTATCATTAGGAGATATGTATTAAGAGATTTGATGCAAGAAGCATTAGTAGGAGATTATATATATAATCTACATAACCTATTATATATAGTTACATGTAATAGGTTAGTATGTACTATATAATGAATATAAATAAATCATATTACTATATTGATATAATTGTGACAATATAATTTTATATAGTATATAGAAAATACATTATATAAATAATATATAATTATTTATATAGATAACAAAATGATATCAAACAATGAATGAATCGAAAATAAAACTGCAGAATACACACATGGAAGGGAGGGAGGGAGGGAGGAAGGAAGGAAGGAAGGAAGGAAGGAAAGAAGGAAAGAAGGAAAGGAAGGAAGGAAGGAAGATGGATGGATGGATGGATGGATGGATGGATGGATGGATGGAAAGATGGATGGATTTAGAAAGTTTAACATAAACTTAGTGTCTTATTCTGAGTCACTAGAACAATAAACTGTGACTTCAGTCTTTTCTTCTCTCATCTGGAGTGGTTGCATCCAAGATCGGGGTTTAATGGGGAAGGGAAACTATATCATTCCAGGGAACCCAAAGTTCCTCTGACTCCAGATAGCAGCAGTTCCTGTATAGCTCCTACGTAAAGCCAGCACCTGAAAACAGACTGCCTTGTGCCAGGAATCTATTTGTATCCCATCTGTCAAGATTACATTCTCACATGTGCCTAAAAGAAGAAGGGATAGCAATCGGAGTTCTCTCTATATTAACTTAGCTCATCCTGTGTTTGCAACAGAGTGAGACACTGACCCATCTTTCTGTGGGATAACTGAATAATAGAGGACTTGCGCCTTCTCATTTTGTGTCGGTTCAGTTCTTGCAATTTTTCCTTCTCCCCGATAAAGTCTGTTTTTTAACTCATGCCATTCGATATTGTGACATTTGTCCTGAGGGCTCTTAAATGACAGGTGGTGACTGCAAATGAACCAAACATGTTCTTCTCTGTATTACCTTTACCGACTACAAAATCACTTCTTTTTCTTACTTTCTGGGAGGTTTTTGTACTCATCGATCCTATATCTTCTTTTCCTCCTTATTATACTACAAGAAACTTCTACTCTTTACCCCAAAACAGCTCTAAGGCCATCAATGACCAAAAGATATTCTAATTTTGTTAATAAACAAATAACAGCTTTTAGGAGCCAGGGAATCCTGGTAGTATTTGTCTTTTATGGATCTAAGAGTTTATGGCGAATGTTATATGCATGGTTAAGGAACACAATACCATAAAGATTTGAATAGCTCATGAAATCAAATTTAGCTGATGCTATGACAGTTTTCCAATGAAATTCTCAAAACCCTTTGTCTACATTATGTATTATCTGTAAATCATATAACTGGATACTGCCAAATATGCTAGGCCATGTGTTATCCAATTTCTCATTCTGCATGTGTCAGTCAGTACATTTCATCCTTACCGATTCCCAACATAATTTCTGGCTCATTATACAATAATTAAAAATCCAGCTTAGCGATCCAGATTCAGTGAGTTCGGTAAAACCTCCGGACCTCAGGTTGGCTATAGAAATACATAATCAGGGAAAGTGGTATGTGATTTAATGTAATAAAGTTTGGTATGTGCATCTTTAATCCCAGTGAGATATCACATGACCCATTTCAGTCTTCATGTTGAGTGATTGTATGCTGATACTGTGATCTAAGGAGCTGCAGCATCACAGGCGTTTCTTTCTCCAGCTTATGCAAAGTGACTTTTTCATAGTATTTTACTGTATAACTAACTAAGCTCGTTCACATAATTCTTTACCTCATGCTCGTACTATAGCATTTGTAATCACTTGTAAACAACAACATAGGTATAAACATAATGCCAATTCTAGTATAATAGATTATTTTTGCCATAATTATTTCATTACCACCTCAATGACGATAACTTGGTCTGCTGGCTAAATACAAATATAAAATATAAAGACACTTCTTTTGTGTTCCAGTTTTTTTTTTTTGCAGCAGCAGATTTAAATCATTTTACCCTAAACTTCAGGGCCTCTGTAACTTATTTACAATTTTGTCATGTTCATATTTTACCTCTACGGTAATTTACTTCTTATATTCTTTATATCAAATCATTTTTTTATATTCAGTTTCTTTCTGACAAATAATATTTATGAAGCCAAAAGTTTTATTTATTAATTAGTGTTTTTCTAATACACATTCAAATAAAACATAACAATTACACACAATGTTGGAATACATGCCAGTTGAAATAATGTCACGCACCATCAATGATAAATTAATTATAACTGAAAAAACAGGTTATGAAACCATTGTCAAGTCTAAATATATTTCCTTCACTTACCCACATGTGCACACACATGCAAGTACACCTTCATGCCATGCGCCCATATATACCTTCTTATCCATGTATGCACACACATACACACACAGAGACACAACTACATATACATGCAACATACCTTCACTTGATAATTTTATTTCCCTTTTTGTATTTTAGTTTGGGTTTTACGTAGAAATTCAGAAAGTAACCACCTTCAATTTAAAAATGATGAAAATATGATGATATTGATGTTAAAGGACGTGAATTATAAAAGGGTTTTTTTAACAGCATTTAGTAAATGAAAATTAGCACCCCTGTTGCAATTGCAATCACTAATTTGCAATTTGTTAAAGAATTAGTACTTTTTGCCAGCAGGTGTTAATTTGTAACTAAAATGAAAATTCATGAGATCCTCGAGTTAGCTAGAGTCAGTGTCTTTCATATGTATCTCAGAAATCTTTCCTTGGAATGAGTTTTCATAAAAGGTTATTGACAGGTTTAGAGAATCGACTCCTGTTTTTGTAATTTCTGAACTGCAGTTTGCAGTTTCTTACTTTACTATGGGTGTCATTCTGATGATATCCGTGTGAGAAACATTAATTCAATTTTCAGGGACAAATCAAAGCTTGATCTCTAACAATGAACACTTTAAGTGGTGGTGCTGGATTGGGCAGAGAATACTTTCAGTGGTCTACTTATACGCTTCTGCAGTTACCACTGACATACCATAGATTTTAAAAGATAAATTCCTGTTTATCATTCTATAAATTCACACTAAGTGAAAACAGTCAATTGGAGGGTGAACAAAAAGAGGGTCAAAGCTATTTGAATCAGAATAAGAACCAGATAGGGTTACAGAGGCTAGAGAGTAAGAATCCCCGAATCTAGTGCTTGTAGGCTTGTCAGTGAATGCCCCTTAGCTTTGAGAGTAGCCATAATGTTCTTTAGCCATTCATTGGCTCACTAAATGTTTGTTGAATGGAGGAATTAGAGAAAAAAGTTGTTTGGCCCATGATACAATAGATTATATAACAGTTCTCCACAGTCATGACCACACACAAAAAGGATAAAATTATTTTGGAATAGACTTAAGTAGTTGACATGTCCATTTAGAACATGGAAGTTTTTAAAGAAAAGAAAATGCATGCAACGATTGGCATTCTTATGTAAAATTTGGTTTTCTAGTCAAAACATGTAGGCATTCATGTTCATTTCTATTATCTTCTCTTTTATTTCCCATTACATTTTTATGCCTTTCAAAGCCTTTTTCAAATACAGTGGTTGCAGCGAATTCACCAATGATAAACAAACCTTTACAGTAGATAAAAGAACCTCATGGGTTTAAATTAATGGACTTAGCCCTACAACTTCCCAGAGACCTAGCTGTGAAACTCAAAACGGTTTTACTTGTAAGAAAATTCCATTTCTAAACCTCGGGGAATGTTATTCTACACTGATCACCTTGTTCAAACATTTGTGACATGATTCTGCAATGAATTAGTACTTTTTTTTTTGAAAAGCCTGAGTCTAAGAACATACATATCAGGAGGCAAATTGGAAACCCAAGTCAGAAAAAGGAGGCAACTGTTCAGATAATCTTGGCCGATGCTCTCTTTACCTCATTCTCTCTCCCCCTCCACTCTTTCAGAAAACATGTTCTTTTACATAATATGTGCAGATTGACTCTCTCCCTTGTTCACAGTTACTAAGTAATTATACAGCATTGTATCTCATGTCATCCACCTTTGAATGAGAAGCTTTGCAAAATACTGCCAAATTGAAAAAGAAAGAAAGAAAGAAAAAAACAGTCTAGATGCTTCAAAGTATATCCGTGCACTGAAATGTGTTTTAGGTATCGTGAGTAAAAATCACTATTTGTACTTCGAATTCTGTCTTCTATACTCATTTCTGATTGTTACTCATTTCTCTTGGGTGAATACATAAGAACTGAATTGCAGGGTCATGGGGTAGATGTAATTTAACATTACAAGAAACTGCCAAATAATGTTCTAATATGGTTATACCACTAAACTCTCACCAGCAATACATGAGAGTTCTAGTCCCTTCACATTCTTGCTGACACTTGGTCATCGTCTGGCTGTTTAATTTTGGGTATTCTAATACATATTTAGTAGTATCTAATTATGGTTGTAATGTGCATTTCTGTAATGATGGATGGTTTTGAGCATATTTTCATGTGATTTTATTGACAATTTCTTTATGTTTGTGAGACGACAATACAAATATATTGCTAATTTTTCCTAATGTTTTTCTTTTCTTTCTTTGAGTTGTAAGAACGCTATCTATATTCTGGTTACACTAAAAATATTTTATCCTACTCTTTGTTATGAACATTTCTTTCCTAACGATATATTTTGATGAGCACAGAATTTAATTTGATGAACATTTTAAAAATCAATATTTTATTTTAGATTTAGTTTAGTGCTTTTATGTACTCTCTGAGAAAGATTTGCCTACCCCAAGGTCACAGTGATATTCGCTATGTTTTTTTTTTTTACAAGCTTTATTGCTTTACTTTAATGTTTAGGTGCATGATTGGTCTTGCAAGCCAACTAGGTTTATATTATCCCTCAGGATATTTAGATCTTACATTAGCATTTATTGAAAAGATTTTTCTGTTACTGTTAGGTTGCCTAGTTGCCTTTGTCAAAATCAATTGGCCGTATAATTGTGGGTTTATTTCTATGCTATTCCACTGATGAAATCTCTGTATTCGACTTGAATATTTTAGCTTCATTGTAAGTCTTGAAATTGGATAGTGTGATACCTACAAATGTGTTATATTTTTCCAAGATTGTTTTGTTTATATTTTGTTTTTAATGAATTAGATCAGCGTTCTGCAACCTTTTGGGCACCAGGGACAGGTGCTCCTATGAGAATCTAACGCCTGATGACCTGAAGTGGAGCAGAGGCGGTGATGCTAGGGCTAGAGAGCGACGGCAGATACAGATGAAGCTTCGCTCCCTTGCCCTTTGCTCACTTCCTACTGTGCGACCCCGTTCCTGACAGGCCACGGACTGGTTGGGGACCCCTGAATTAGATTAATTTCCATATAAGCTTAAGACTCACCTGGTAAATTCCTACAAAAACAAACAAACAATCAAACAAAAAACAGCAGACACATTTGACTCACATTTTTTTGAATCTATAGACAAAATTGGGGAAAATTGGAATCTAAGCAATATTAACTGTTCCAGTCTTAGTTCAAAATATACCACTTAATTTAAAAAAATAAATAAATCTTTATCTTGGAATAATTTTAGATTTACAGAAAAGTTGCAAAGGTAATACAGAGAGTTTCCATATACCCCTCACTCAATTTCAGTTTCCTTTTAATGTTAGTAGCTTACATTACTGTGACATATTATTCAAAAGTAAGAAATCAACATTAGCATATTGCTATTAACTAAACGTCGGACTTTATTCGGATTTCATTAGTTTGGCCCATTAATGTCCTTTTTCTGTTCCAGGATTTAATCCAACAGATAATATTGTATTTAGTCTTCGTATCTTCTGTCTCCTCCAATCTGTGACAATTTTCTAGTCTTTCCTTGTTTTTTATGACCTTCATAATATTGAGGAATAGTAATAATGTACCCTTTTGACTGACCCAATTTGAATTACTCTGAAGTTTTTCTTTTCTCAAGATTAGACTCAAGATACTGAGTTTCCGAAAAAATGCCACACAGGTGAAGTACTCTTCTTAGCACATCACATCAGGAGGTCCATGACATATACATGATATCACCGATGATGTCAGCCTTGATCACTTGGTTATGTTAGTGTTTGTCAGGTTTCGCCATTGAAATGTTCATATCATTTCTCATTGCATACTTTATTATTTGAAAGTTGGTTACTAAGTAAAGCCCACATGCAAAGGTTGTGGGGGAGGAGAAGGTGGAGTAAGTGACACCCCTTGGAGTGGCACTGTGTAATATATATATTATTTGGAATCATTCTGTAAAGAAGATTTGCATCTTCTCCCCATTTGTTCATTTCTTCATTTATTTAATTTGTATCGCTATGGATTCATATATATTTACTTTCTACTTTGGGTTATAATGAAATACTGCATTATTCATTCTGTTGCTACTGCTGTTCCAGTTGTTCCAAATTTGGCCATTGGGAGCTCTTTTAGGTTGGCCCCTGTGTCCCCTCGATGTGTCCTCGTCCTTTAGTTTTTTGAGCACTTCATAACTTTTCTGGTACTATACGATGCTCTAGGCTTGTCTTGTAATTTCCTTGCCTCATCCCTAGATTTCACCACTTATCCAAGGAGCCTTGGTCCTTTTTATTGGAGAATATCAAGAGCCCAAAGGGAAGCTGAGCCTTTACTTGCTCTTGACATTAGAGGCAGAATGATAGTGGAGGGAGGCGGGACTAGTGGGCACTTTGCTTTTCCTCCTCTCGTTAGGGCGATAGGGCCCAGTGGGGAGCAGAGCTCCCACTTTTACCAGGCAACAGTGAAGCAGGGTGAGTTGGCCACCACTTCTTTTCTCTCCAGTGAAAGTGGGACCGGACAGGAAGCTCAAGGGGAAAAGCGAGTGGGCACAGAGGAGAGAGATAGGGAATGGACTTCTCATGAATGAGGAAATGACTGCAAATGTGTGTTCAGGAGGATTCTATTTCCTTACACAGTAACCATATCAAAAAGACATTAAATCACAGATGAGAAGCACAACAGACATAGTCTGGTTCTTGTAGACACCGTTTCAGAAAGGTCCAAGGCGACTGTTCTGTTCACTGGTGGGGTTGGGTGTTCAGAGTAGGTGCCCCTCATCTCGCAAAGAGAAGGGGACCAGTCAGTCAGCCCAGGGATTTGGCAGCCTGAGAATATATTATTTTAGTCTTTCTTCCTGGGTCTCTAGCAGAACAAAAACATTCAAGTTTACTATACAGTCAAGTTCAGTACTGAACTGCCTACATCAAAGAATTCTTCTGAATTCTTACTCTCTTGCCTGAAGACAAACATGAAGGGATGCAGCTGTTTTTTCTTTGTTCTCCAGGTGGAAGAATCCTGTCTGTCCCATCACACTTCCTATACTGGGATAATCGGCTGCAGGGCATAGCCGAGGTGGAGTAAGTACCAGTAAGTAGACTGCCAGAGCTGAGAGAGGCCATTGTGATTTTACCCATAAAAACTTCTTATCACAGACCAGATACTAGGGTCACAGACGGCTCAGGTTTATTTATGGAAGATGTGAAAACAGTTTTGTGAAACAGGAACTTGACTTACATTTTAGTCTATTAAAGGACAGAAAAAAGACAGGAAAGTCCAATTGAAATGTCCCTTCCCTGAGTCCTTTCTTCTCTCTCTGTGGCGATTACCTTAGTCAGAGCTGTCTTTCCAGATCCTTTCCTCTTTCTCTGTGAGATTTGCGTAACATGGCTCCCATTCTCTTAGGCTGTGACTTGTTCGTGGTCTCTTGTCACCTTTACATGCTCTTTACACTCTCTCTGTTATTTCTTAGGGTCAGTTGGTCATCGGAAAGTTAGAGTGACACCTGTATCACAGAATGGAAAAGTGGAGAAATACACTGTCAACAACCACACCCTCATCAAGGGCCAAGATAACGTAGAGCTGAGAGGAGGAAAAAAGGACATGTCTGGGATTTAAGCTCACATCTCTGGGAATTCAACAATGGTAAGTTAAAGGCTTAGTTTCCTCTCCAGGGATTAATAAAACGCCCTCTCAATGTTAGCACTCCTTGACCGATCTCTGCATTACTTCTGAAGGGTTTCAGTATGTTTTCAGTAATAGTATGTAGATTTACAATAAAGAAATTGTGGGGGTATTTTAATTATTTTGTTTTTTTGTTTTGTTTTAGAGGGTGGTTTGGTTTACTTTGGGGGAAAGTGGATATTTTCAATACTTAGTGCCTAACAACTTGAATACCAGCAGGTTAGAGAAAATAAAAATATTTCTTAAGTGCAGAAGAAAAACCAGGAAGAGACTTAATCTCTCTTGGGCGTAAAAACCTTCCACAGATATATAGAGCAGGTGAGGGGGACCTTACTCAGGGAGAGATGGAAGGTGGGGGCACTAAAGTAGGAAGTGCTGAGTTCTTAGAGAAAATGATGAATGTCATGCTGTGGTGTCGGGGATTGGACAGGTGTGAGAAGAGCTACATTGGTACGGGGTGGGTTGGGCAGAGAGCCACCTTCACTCTGCTGTGTGCAGTGCCCTATTTGGGAAGACACTATTCATAATTATTATATTATGAAGTGCATCTTCCTGAATAGAGTAATGCTCAACGAGTTCAACTTGTGTGGTGGCTGAAGTTCCTGTGGAAAATTCATCCCAAAGAAGTCGTCGAATAGTCTGTAACACTTTATTGTAAAGACATAAGGCCAGTGAGAAGGAGGTTTGCATTGGGGATATAGCCTTTCTTTAATTCTGCCAATTAAAACTCCCTGGTTCAGACAATACCTAGACTATTGTCAATATGCTGCTCTCTATACTCAACAGTGCAATCCCACTCCATCTTCATAGGAGCAACAGAGTTCCCTGGTGGGCTTCTCCAACCATGTTGGAATTTCAGCATGGTTTTAGCCAGGCGCTGTGTATGCACAGGACATCTGAAAACCCCAGATTGGACATAGACCTGGAAGCTGAGATTAGATGGACTATCCACTGATCCGTGTAACTGAAAAATCACCGAGTGCATTCTGAATACTAGTTCAATCCGTGAGATACTGCGAATACGGTAGGCCAACAGGACAGGCAGAACTTACTGTATTGAAGAAGCTGATGTGCTGTCAGTACAAATATACAATAGCTAGTAAGTGAGTAGAATGGGAACTCTGAGCAACAGTCCAGAGTACTATGGAGAAACAATAAAGCGTATGGAAGGCTGGGCAGTGCTCCAGAAAGGAGGAGATGTGGCAGTTTCAAACAGAGTGGTCAGAGAAGGCTTCTCTGACAAGGCGCTATTTGAGCCAAGTCCTATATTAGGTAACGGATAGAATCAATCTCCAATCTCTCAGTGCTCCAAGACTGCCCCTCTTCTTTGGCAAAAAAGGCAATCTCAGCTTTTCCTGTTGATCTGTTCTTGCTGTTCATACCCACCTCTAGCCCACAGAGTTCTGTCCCATTCCAAAGGATTTTGTGATGCGAATTCATGGAAATATTGAGGCACTAGGTTTGGAGCAGTGAGAAGGAAAGGGGAGCGCACAAACAAAGATTAGCTGTCAAGCTGGATAATGTATCCCCAAGACAGGAGGATAGGAAGTGGGGGAAATAAGAACAAAGTAGCTGTTGCCACGATGCTTTATGTGTGGGGCCTTGCTCTTGCCTGGGAGGTTTCCAAAATTCACCAGTAAGAAATTGAATGTGTTTTTTAAAAGAAAAAAAAAAGGGGGGAAAGTAATTGAAGATATTTTAAATTATGCTTTTGCCAGTTCCGATTAATTTTGACCCAAAGGAATCCTTATTAGAGACTGAGACTTCAGTCTCTTCTCTTAAAGGGGTTGCAACTGCCTGTTAAACTGATAGTCACAGCGCACTGGCATGTATTTCTTTATCGACTAACTGGATTGACTATCTTTTTATATTATTTGCCATCCACAGTCTTCTATGGTGAGTGTCGGTTGAAACTTTGCCCCGTTGTATTAGGTTCTTAAATCTTATTGTGGGACTTTCAGAGTTTATTATATACTCTGATTATAATTCTCTTGACAAAAAATGTGATTTACATAAATTTCTCTCACTCTGTGGTTTACTGATCTAATTTTCTTAAACATACATTTTTAGATTTTGCTTTCGATGTGATACCTCAGAGCTTTTCATCTTAGATATCTGAATGTTAAAAGATTTTCGTTCAGCATTTTGAATATCTTATCCCAGTGTCTTCTGACCACCATTTTTTCTGATGAAAACTCAGAAAATAAAATCCTTTTTTCTCAATATGTATATATCTACTTCTCTCTCTCTCTCTCTTTCTCTCTCTCTCTCTCTCTCTCTCTCTCTCTCTGTCTCTCTCTCTCTCTCCCTCTCTCTTCCTCTCCCTCCCTCCTCACCAAACCCCCACTACCCAGCACCAAGAGATTGAATAGAATATGTGACAGTCTGATTTCTTTGTCTTTATCCTATGTTGGGTTTCTCACACATTTTTGATGTGTATAGATTAATTTTTTTTTATCACATCTGAGGGGTATCAGCTACATTTCTTGGAAGATATTTTTCGGATCCATTCCCTTTCTCCTCTGCTTTTCGTATTCCATCATGATATTTCGTTGTGTTTTCTGATGTTCCAGCTTTCTCTGAGGCTCTACGCATTTTTCTGCATTCATTTGACGCTGTATTTTATAAAGTGCCATCACAGTCGACCTGTTCTCAAGTTACTAATTTTATTCCTTCTAATTCAATCTACTAGTGAACCCCTTATTGATTTTTTTTTCATTTCAGATATTGGGCTTTTAAACTCTAGAATATTCTTTTTCTTAAAATATATTTTATACTTATTTGTATACACACGTTTTATAAGAGGATATGTCTTGCTATACATGCCCTCATAGCTTCCTTTACTTCTCAAATAATGGCTTGTTTATTTCCTTTAAAATATTTGTAATGTTGACCTTAAAGTCATAATCTATGAGTGTCATATTTGGAACATCTCACAGGAAGTTTCTGTTGTCTGTTTTTCTCCTATGGATGGGATACATTTTCCTTTCCTTTCCTCTGCAGATCTCATAATTTTAGTTGAAAGCTGGGCATTTGAGACGATTAAATGATAGCAACGCTGGATAATGATCCCCCCCCACCCTGGAGTTGCTTTGTTGTTGTTGTTTTCTGCTTGTTCATTGCCTTGGCAATACTGTAGTAGTGAAGTCGTGTCTGCAGTGTGAAGTGGCTCGCGTTTTCTCTGGTAGGGCACAGAACTCAGCATGCACGCGGTCATTCTGAGAAGACAGTGGTTTTTGCAGCGTCCCCTTTGACTCTTTCTTTTCCTGATCTCTCTATCGAGCTGTCTGCCTCTGCGTGTATCATATCCAGCCCTTAGCCTTCCTAATCACAGGCCGATTGTTATATAGTTTTCAAAATGTTTTAGGCAAAAGATGCTCCAGAGTTTGATCTAAATAATTCAGACCCTTTTGCGCAGGTCGTTCCAAGGAAAATCTTTGAGGTTTGTTCAGACACCATGAGGGCTCTTACTAGTATCTCTCCCCCGAGTTCTCCCTGGTAAACAAGTGGGACTAGGACTAGTCTTTATAGCTCATCGCTCTCAGTGTGCCACAGCCTCACTTCATTTACCGATCACCAGAATCTACATTGTTTTCGAGACCGTGGCTGGGTGTGGCCTTCCCCACACGCTGTTAAACACAAAGTCATGTTCTTCAGGGACAGCCTTAAGGGCACCCGTGACTCAGGCCACCTTCTCACACAAAGGGAAAATAACAGACTCATTTGGAGCTAGCACCAAAGGCAGTGGCCTGCTTCTCTCAGAGTGACGTCTCGGCTTTACAAAGAGGGTGCTTATCAGTGGCAGTAGATACTGTTCTCCTTGGCCTGCTCCACCTCGTGCGGAACCTCCACCCAGTGGCCGAGCTGGGGGAAGTAGAGACGCAGTACTGTCATGCCCTGTGCCTGCAACCGAGCCTGCACTCCACGATGGTGGGCTGAGTGGTGGGACAGCGCCACGAGCTCTCACCACTTGTGTTTGGCTTCGGAAGCATTAAGCTGGGTTTATGGAGTGGATGAGAAATGCTGGAGGATTGCAACTTCCGAGAGTACACTACAGCTCTTGAATGGGAGCTGGAGGGAGACAGAACCCCTTTCGTAGGCCACAGTCACCTTAAATACTCAAACCCCCAGGCATCACATAGCATATCTCACAAAAATGCAATAATGTGTTCTAAACAATCTTGTTCCAGGGAAAGACCAAGAAAACATAAGAGCCGAAGGAATGTATGCACATCCTTAGGTGTCGGGTATACGTTCCATTTACTAAGTCACTCCTAGGAAGTCATATGGGCTTTTTACACCCCAGGGTCTGAGGAAGAAAAGAGATTTCTATTCCCTCCACCCCAGCATTTACTGCACGTTCTCTTGTTCTTTACATCTAGTATTGTGTATGTTTTCCCTGATTATGCCTTTGTCTCAGGAGACGGTGTAGGTAACTCAGGTAGAGGGACTCATAGCAGGTGAGGCGAGCTGGGTTGGTGACATGAAGTCTTCTGCTTAATGAAAGGGTCGGGGGAATACACGCTGCCTGTTGATGCTTTTTACAGAACAGTGGGGAAAGGAGTAAGATAAGGCATACCTGGATATTTCTTCCCTGAGCAGGCGCCCCTAACAAGGGGGCTTAATGGTTATTAGTTTCTCAGCTGCCTTGAGGAAAGCCCAGACTGTGAGGGGACACCAGTCGGGACAGCAGGGTGCGGGAGGACAGCGGCGTGGCGCTGGTGAACGGTGTTGGGTGAAGGCCGGTACCGCTCGCAGCCGGGGCCATGGCGGGCTTTTCGGGAGGAGCGCAGATGGGCAACTCGGCGGGGCCGCCGTCCTCGGACATTCTTTGTGCGTTACCCTGCTCCAAAGACGGCAATCATGTGTCATAAAGTGTGATTGACAGCTTTGTGAGTGGAGTAACACATGACATACGCAACGTGCGCGGCGCCCCTGTGCGCGGGTGGCTGGGGAGTGTTCGGCCCTCCAGAGGGCCGCTTGCTCGGGGGCACGCGGTTCCCCTGATGCCAACCCCTGTGTGGGGCCAGCTCAGGGGACTCTGTAGATGAATTCCCGGAGACAAGTTTAGGAACCAAAGGTCCCAGACAAAGCTGCTCATGTGAACGTAAAGAAGGGTTGAGTAGGGGTGGGTGGGAGAGAGTGGTGTCAAATTCTTTGCCGACCAGCTCTCTCAGAAACTTCAGAGTCCATAGCTATTGGACAAGTTTCTTTGTTTCATCTAATAATATTTCTACTGGGAATAAAGGAGAAGGGGCTATGATCACGAATAGGAACCAACTTGGGGCCATATACGACTGGGTGCATATAAATATTTTGAGTCTTCTGTATTTATGGGTGATGTGAGGTACAGCCTTGACTCATTTTTTAAGCTAGGGAAGGCGAAATAGGCCCCTGGATTCTAGAATCCAGCTTAAGTGCCCCTCACTTCTAAACTTACTTTCTCTCCTCATAGCAAGTAACTTGCACAGGTATGTAGTTTTCTGAGTTTTCCAACTTGTTAACCCATAAGCTTTTCTGTAACCTTATTTTCATGCTCTTAAACCAAGAATGTCTTTGGTCTTAACACTCATTTACCTGCTTTCTTCCATGTTATCTTAGGGTGTGTGTGCAAGCCAGAAAAACACATACTCGTGGAGGCCTGTGACTTAGAATGGAAAGTTTGGAAAATGTCTTTTCTACACCCAGACCTCTGATAAAAAAAAAAAAAAGCCAACAATTTCAAGAATGAGAGAAGAAACAGAACATTTCTGGGCTCTAACCTCATTTTCTTTCTTGGAAATCAATCCAGGTAAATTTCATATTTTCTTTCTTCTCTGGGGAAGGAGAAAAAGGGATTTCTACTTTCTGCTTTTTGGCAACTACCAGTTACTCTTTCCTTGTCTCCCTTGAGATTTATGCATGTTTTCTCTGCTGCTTTTTGTTTTTATCATTAAGGTTTGGAACTCCAAACAATGGTGTATTAATTTGCAATTTCTACTTAACAAATGACTCCAATCATAACAGCTTAAAACGATACATATTTATTATCCCGGTTTCTGTGGGTCGGGAGTCTGTATACAGCTTCACTGGATCCTTGGCAGAAGGTCTCACAAGGCTGGAATCAAGGTGTTAACTGGAGTTGTGAGCTCATCTGAAGCTTGAGGTCCTCTTTGAAGATTGACAAACTTCATTTTCTTTCAGCCATAGGATGGAGGCTTTTGCTTCCTAGAGACCCCTACTGTTCTTTGCCATACGATTCTGTCAGCAACAGAGCAGTTAGCTGCCTCAAGGCTGCTCTCTTGTCTCTGGCCTCTGTATCCTCTTTTAAAGAGGTTACCTAATTAGGTCAGGTCACTCAGGATAATCTACCTTTGAATAAATCAGAGTCAAGAAATTAGTGACCTTAATTACATCTGTAACATCCCTTTGGCTATAAAACATAATCATGGGAACGATATCCTATAAAGTTCAAACGTCCTGCTGACTCTAAAGGGGGGAGATTATGCAGGGCATGTGCATGGGGCTCATCTTCAAGACTGTCTTAGGATCCTGCCTTCCCCTAAGGGACTTGGAAGTATGAGCTGACGTTTGGGATGGAGAAGGATGTGGTGGGTGTGTTGATGGGAACTTCAGCTTTGGAGGAGAACAACTCATATATAAAGCGTCACTTCTAAATACTTGAAAACCAACAGATAAACACAGATGAAGATGTATTTCTTCTGAGTGAGAGAAGAAAGGATCAGTCTTTCTCAGCCTGAAAACCTACAAATCCAGCCTGCAGCAGGTGAGGAGATACTAATGCTGGGGGTGGGGGGGGATGGAGGAGGGAGGACACTGGCGTGGATGCTCATAGATTTTAGATTTTTTTTTTTTTGTATAAATCCTGGGGCCACACGTGGGCTGGAAACATTAGGTGACTATGAAAGGAACATGGCTCGGGAGCATTTGGTCGGGGTCACCATATTTAACCACGCTTTGTGCAGTGCCCCACTCTAAAGAGTGCCATTCAGGTACACTAAAATATGATTGGCACTTTTTTGAGTGTGGTAATTCACAACATTTTCAACCACATGTGGCAGTCCTAGTAGAGGAGGTGGCATGGTTTTCTGGCCACAGCTGTGCTCACTTTTGCCAAATCACCATCCTTTCCGAAGTCTCTTAAATGTCTCTGGAAAGACCATACCTAAGATCTCAGGGCTCTTGGGAACACTTCCCATCCAAGTTCTTCAAGGATTTACATACCTCTGTCCAAAATGGGCCTGAGTGCCTAGGAACAAGATCTGGGTTGAGTCCCTCGTGCTCCCTCTCTCACCCTTTCCCGTCTTGTACCCTGATGCCACATCTTTTCTTAGGAGTCTGGAAGCTCTTCCTTTGTTAATATGCCACGATATCGGCAGCAATTCAGATAATGACCAGAACTTTCCATTCAGTTAGTCTGTTTGTACACTTTCTTTTAACTATCTCTTGCGTTATATGTGAAATTCAATAGTTAAACGCTCGTTGAAGTGATGAGAGGTTTCACTTCTCAGACCTTTGGAACCAAAAACACAGTGCATAGGCTTCTCTCTCTATTCTTAATCCAGCTCCTTCAGGGAGAGACTACAAGAGAGACATCACAGTCCTGGGGAGCATCTCGGCACTGCCGTAGTTCATGGGAAGCACTACGTATATTGCGCATTCCTCCGTTAGGAAATCAGTATATATCCTGATGTCACCAGGCTTTGAATCTCTCAGGGACCACTGTCCCTTTACTGCTTGATTCCCGGTAAACTCTTGTTTCCTGTAGTATGTCAGCTCTTTTTCATTATTTTGGTCAGGAGGATAAATTAGTTCCCTAGAGCAGTGGCCCCCAACCTTTTTGGCACCAGAGACTAGTACTTCTATGAGAATCTAATGCCTGATGATCTGAGGTGGAGCTGAGGCGGTAATGCTATTGCTGGGAAGCGGCTGCAAATACCAATGAAGCTTTGCTCACCCACCCGCCACTCACCTCCTGCTGTGCCGCCTGGTTGCTAACAGGCGACGAACTGGTACCAGTACACAGCTTGGGGGTTGGGGACCTTTGACCTAGCTTCTGGTGGTTTGGTTCGTATCCTTCTAGGCCTTTTTCTATACATATATACACATATTTGGTTGGTTTTGGTTATTTTTGTATCAAAGGGATTATCCAGTAGTCCCCAACCTTTTTGGGACCAGGGACTGGTGCTCCTATGAGAATCTAATGCCTGATGATCTCACATGGAGCCGAAGCGGTGATGCTAGTGCTGGGGAGCAGCTGCAGACATAGATGAAGCTTTGCTTGCTTGCCCTGCTAAGCAGCCCGCTTTCTATCTAATAGGCCATGGACGGTACTGGTTTGTAGCCCAGGGGTTAGGAACCCCTGCCCTCTAACGTCATCTTGGCTGGAAATGCATAACATACACACATAGGTGGTGGCCCTAAAATTGGCAGATGTTTCTTAGCATTCAGACAACTGCTTTCTTTTGAGCTCGGTACCTTTGCCCCATTTCACT
>NW_011889467.1:438724-465245 GCF_000151845.1 Pteropus vampyrus
ATGAGAATCTAATGCCTGATGATCTGAGGTGGAGCTGAGGCGGTAATGCTATTGCTGGGAAGCGGCTGCAAATACCGATGAAGCTTTGCTCACCCACCCGCCACTCACCTCCTGCTGTGCGGCCTGGTTCCTAACAGGCGACGAACTGGTACCAGTCCACAGCTTGGGGGTTGGGGACCTCTGACCTAGCTTGTGGTGGTTTGGTTCGTATCCTTCTAGGTAGGCCTTTTTCTATACATATATACATATATTTGGTTGGTTTTGGTTATTTTTGTATCAAAGGGATTATCCAGTAGTCCCCAACATTTTTGGGACCAGGGACTGGTGCTCCTATGAGAATCTAATGCCTGATGATCTGACGTGGAGCCGAAGCGGTGATGCTAGTGCTGGGGAGCAGCTGCAGACATAGATGAAGCTTTGCTTGCTTGCCCTGCTAAGCAGCCCGCTTTCTAATAGGCCATGCATGGTACTGGTTTGTAGCCCAGGGGTTAGGAACCCCTGCCCTCTAACGTCATCTTGGCTGGAAATGCATAACATACACACATAGGTGGTGGCCCTAAAATTGGCAGATGTTTCTTAGCATTCAGACAACTGCTTTCTTTTGAGCTCGGTACCTTTGCCCCATTTCACTATTGGGCTACCTCAGCGAACTTTCTTAATGGCCTCCCAAGGTGCAAAACCTAGAGACTGATGTCCCAGGGGAGCAGCTTCCCCTATAGACCATTCAGTGGTTTAAATTCCTTTGTCTGAAAGTGGCCTAACCATATGGAAATGAGATTTGCTAGAAGAATCAAGCCCTCCCCTCCGCTCTGTAGAACCCAATTTTCTTCCTTTCTCCCCAAACTCATTACCTTTTTACACCTATTAATTCCCTTCACTGCTTTCAAAACTTTTCCCCTTTTGAATCCCAAATTCTCTCTTGTTTCTTCAGTTTCCCTCACAGCTGGCCCTTATTGAATCTTAGGGATTGAAGCCGCTTCTTTTTGAATGGATCTAAAAGTTTTCCATTCTTTTGGGTGTGCGTTTGGATCATACATGACATTACCAACTGATCCAACATTTCCCAAAACTTTTACTCTCTTTACACTCTGACACACATCATTTTTTTCCTCAAAATTTTTTGTGAGTTTTTCAAAAATAAGTTTATTGGGGTGACATGGGTTAATAAAATTATATGTCTCATGTACAATTCTATAATATATCATCTGTATATTGTGTGTTCACCTCCCAAAGTCAGATCTCCTTCCGTCAGCTTATATTTGACCCCTTTAACCCCTTTTTACCTCCCTCTCCCCCCTTTTCCTCTGGCAATCACTACACTGTTGTCTGTGTCTATGGGTTTTTGTTTTCTTATTCATTGTTGCTTTCAGTTTTACATCCCACATATGAGCAAGATCGTAATGGTTCTTGACTTTTTCCATCTGACTGACTTTGCTTAGCATGTTTTCGAGATCCATCCATGTTGTTGCAAATTCTTTGATGTTCTAAGACATCGCCTCGCTCCCACAGAGGACATCTCATTCCCACCACTAAAGTTGCTCATTTTGCTCCATGCAGTTACAGGAGGCTGATGTTTGACGTTGGTCTTCCAATTCGCATCCAGTTACAGTTAACTTCTGAAGCAGTCGTATCCTGCCCAGCCAGCATGGTCCACTTCCTGTGGAAGGGTCAGTGCTGTGGGCTCCACTTCCTCTTTGCAGAGATGGAGCAGGAGGGCCAATGGTCCAGGCCCCAGGGCTTTGATGCTCAGGGACCAGGCTCTCTGTCCAGAGTTTGGGGTCTGTTTCCTTGTGGAACTTCAGTTTTGTTCATGCATTATTTGCTTGAGTTCATTTCTCTTGATTCTCATAGAGCTCCCTTAAAAATCATTATTTTAAATTCTTTTTCAGGGAACTCACAGATCTCAATTTTGGGGGCTCCATTACTGGAAAATTACTGTGTTCCTGTAGCGGCGTCGTGTTTGCTTGCTTTTTTTGTGTTTCTAGTGGCATTGGTCAATATCAGCACATTTAGGGGAGCAATCACCTCTTCTAGCCTTCTTGGGACTGGTTTTGGTGAGGAAAGATTTTCACGTGAAGGTGGTTGTGGTGGGGCCACCATGCCCGAGGTCTCCTGTGGATATGGGATGGGTCTCAGGGACATGTCACAGTGACTCGGGATGGGGAGGGGGATGCAACAGTAGCACAGGCCCTGAGATGACAAGGTGCAAAGGTAGCTTGGGCCCAGGGAACATGGTGCAGTAGTGGCACACTCTGGGGATGGCAGGTCAAAGTTCTAACTCAGGACCTAGGCAATGGGTGGGACCAGGGTGCAGTGGCGTGGGGTGGGGCACAGGACTGCACAGCGCCACCTGGCGTTGGTGGCTCAAGCAGCAAATTAGGATGCAGAGAGTGGGGCATAGAGTGGTCAAAGCCCATGACTTTGGCCCCACAAGCAGAGTACGGAGCAGCAGCAGCTCTGGTGGCTCACTGTGGTAGCCCAATTTTGAAGAGTGGGCACAGCAGCAAATGGGGACCCTGGGGACAGATCTCACCACAGCAACAGCTCCAGCCCCAGGTGGACACAGAGACAGGGGCTCTGAGCTGGGATCAGCATCGGTGAAGACTAGCTGGTAGGAGGTTCCTCAGTGGTGAAGGCAGTGTGGCTTGCTTGGTTTCTCCTGGTCTCATTTTCCCATGGGAGTGAAGTTCTCCAGGGGACCCCTCCTGGTGAGAGCTGCTTTGGACTGCAAGACGGGGTGGGATAATGCAGGTAAAATGCTTCCTGCACATTTCCATGCTTGGTGTTTCCGTATCTCGCTCAGGGTTTCCGCTGCTGCTTCGTTGTCATCCAGAGCTTCCTCTGAGCTATTTTCACTGGTGTGTAGCTGTTTGTTGTTTTTGTTGCTTTTGTGGGGAGATGAGTTTTGGGACCTCCCAGCCCGCCATCTTGTCGATGTCACCCATTTGCTCTTTGGTTTTTAACAGTCCCCCAGGGGGCACAACACTGGCCACACAATGTCAAAAATGATAGAGCTGGAGTATCCTACTAATTGCAGCCATATATAAGACTGAGGGGCGAGGAGGAATGTATGGTTTTCTTGAGATCTGCTTTAGGGCACCAAGCAGTGAATTTTGTCCTCTTTGGAGAATCAAGGGATGAACATAGATCATGGAAAAGATGGGTTTGGAAAACTCCAGTAATTGGGCTCATTTCATCTTTGTCCTCGTCTTTAACTAGCACATGGATATGGCTGATTACGGTGTCGTTTTGCAGTGGGGTCTTACTTGGTGGAAAGAATTAGGGAAGTTATTATAAGTTTGCATTTTTTTTTGATTAATGGATCATCTACTTTATTGAGATTTCTAGATGGTGCCAAGAATACAAAAGGGATGAAAGATCACCTTTCATCTCTAAAGGACATTACAATTGCAGAGGATACAACATCATTTAGAGTTGTAAATGGAATGTGTTTCTACATGGAAAAGGCCATTATTTAAATAATATGTGATTTAATAACTAGCTGCCTGGTCTTTGAGGAGTAATATGACTTAAACAGTCCTATAGGTTTGCGTTTTTACCATCTTTTTAAAATCCCTCTGTGTCGTGCATAAACTGGGACATCTCATCGGTGTGCATTTGTTGGGGTCCTACTACGTGCCAAGGCCTGTACACTGGGGATGCTGAGGTGAACAGCACAGAGTCCCTCCCTTCCCAGTGCTAACAGGCTAGTGACATCTTGTATCTCCCATTGCATGAGGTACATAGACTTTTATAAACTCTCAGATTTTATCACCACATCATTTCTGTCTTCGTTTATGTCACCCACCAAGGAGCCTTTATTATGGGCATTACTCTATCACAGATGAAACTTCATGGAAGCCCCCAGGCTTACTTATGGTCTAGATGTCATCAGGAGTTAAGCTATTGGCACACTGCCTTCCCAGGTCAGCAGATCTCCTGAGCGGTTCAGTGTTCTCCTCTGGGTGTGGATAATCAAGAAAATAGAACACAGACTCTAATAGAAAATGATAAGACTAAGAGTGGGTTAGGATGGAAGATGAGAATAGGAGGATTTGTGGAATTTTGTGAAACTAAGAACGGTCCTGGAGCCTCGGGAGGTGACAGCAGCACAGGAGACCTTCCATGAGAAGCGATGGGGGAGCTGGGAGCAGAGCTGAAGCCAGAGTCCAGCATGGGGAAAGGGAGACCACCCAAACGCATGACTCCAGGGCTCTGTCCCTAGCAAGAGCCCTTGGGATGGTCCCTCGGGGATCGGGGCAGGGCGATGCTGTCCTCCCACTGCTGGGCTACCTCAGTTGACTCATTAGCAGATGGGGAAAGTCACCCATGGAGGTTCTCCAGGCATTCGATACCTTTGTCAAAAGAGGTGTGCCTGCTCACATGTAAAAGTCACAGTGAGGGTGTGGCTTCCCCTCTGTGTTGTCAGATTTCCTCCTGTTGGCAGAACCCGAGTACTCTGTATGCCCCCCTGTGTTTTCTTGCCAACATTCCTTATAGTTCCCAAGCTTTTCCCTTTTTCTTTGGGGCTTTTCAAGTTCCCTTCTGCCTCAGAAGCTTCCTTTAATACCCAAAAGCCCTTTTGCTCTCTCAGGATTGAGGACAAGTCTTTCCCCAGGGGTTGGGGCGCACTTTCTTACTGGGAAAAATATATACATTTTCTTTTAAAGTATATGTATGTAAATATATGCATATTTTAAAATCTTTACGTATATACGTATGTATGTATGTATGTATCTTAATGTATCTACATGAAGTCTTTTTGAATTCTCCATGACCATAGGGGTTAAGAAGATGCCCAGAATATTTAATTTGGTTAGTTCCTTGTATGCTATTTAACATGTTATTTTTTTAAATTCTGTGAAAGGATAAAAGGAAGAGAAGGTACTAATCTCAGACCTCTTGAAAATGAAGACATGTCACTTTGTCTTTTCCTTCCACATTCCTAGGCTTGTTCGTTCTTAACCCAACGTCTTCACAAAGGAAAACAAGACCCATGGAGAGAAGAGCGATGACACCGGACCCCTGGAGACCGTGCGTGGGACAGCAGCGGTGAGTGGGAAGCAGGTGGTCTATGCCGCCACGCAGGTCAGTGGGGCTGTGGCTCCTTCATCCCGATGCCCAGATGACGTCCCATAAACCACATGGTATCAGTGCATCGAATGGGCGAGTGGAAGTCTGTAGAATTTTGCTCTCATCTCAAATCACTTACATGTCGTACCCCACTCCAGATCTTGGGGGAAATTTAGATTATGCCCAAGAGGAAGGGAATCTATTTCATCTCCTGATATTGCTACATTACTTCCTATATATAATCAGTGTCTACCACTCAAGGGTTCCTCTCATGAGCTCTATGAATTTCCCTGCGTAGAAAGTCTCACATTGTGCCAGGCAGTGACCGTGGCGCCACTGCACATTGTCCTCAGAATTGATTATGTGCCTGTTTTTGAAAAGGTGCGAGAGCTCATATGTGAGTATGTGTGTGTGTTGATGTTCCATACGTTAGTTGAACTGTTCACATACATATTGTATATTAATTTGGTTTGAACTTTCAGATCAGTTTTGGTTAGTAATATTTATTTGGACTTTGGTACCTGGTTTATTATTTGTTTCTTTGCTTTTTGTAATTATTTTGCTTATAATTGTGCATTCATTTGCAGAGTCTGTGTGTATTTGCTTTTAGAATCTGGCCTTTGCTGTTTTAATTAGTTTTGTTGTTGTTGTTTATTTGTTTCTATTTCTGTATATGGCGTTCTGGCTTGTTATTGTTTGCTTGTATGCTTGAGGGATTTTTTAGTTAGAATTTTGTCTTAATTAGTGAATATTCATCTTGTTTTTGGATTTGGGGGTCTTACTTTTTAATTATTTGTGTTTGGTTCAAATCTGGGTTTCTTTGCCTGTTTCTGATTTGGTTTTGATTTATGTGTTTTGTTTGATTTGTTCTGAGAGGTGCTTTGGAATTTTAGTTTGTGTGTGTGTGTGTGTGTGTGTGTGTGTGTATTTATGTGTGCATTTTTCTCGTGTCTTGTGATTTTTAAAATTTGTATGATTTTTTTGGAGTGGGTTTTGCTTTTTTTCCCTTTAATATTTGTGTGGGGCTCTTTACGTTTTGTGGGTATCTATGTGTGTTTATTGTTTTGGGGTTTGATTCACGCAAGTTGTAGGAGTTCGTTTGGGTTTTATATGTTTTGATTCAGTGTCTGTGTATGCTTATATGGTTTGATATTCGCATTATATTTTCTTATCGATATATTCGTGTATTCTTTTTGTTTGGACTTTGTTGTAACTTTATTTTTTTAAACTCTATTTATTGAGCTTGGCTTACATGGAGGATTATTGGTAGGGATTTTTTTTAAAACTCTTATTGGTTTCGTTTTATTATTGATTTATTTGTGCCTTGTTTTTCTGACTGATTTTTTTATTGTTTATAAAGGTTTTGGTACACTGAAGTATAAATTGTTTTGTTAGGGATGGATTATTTGTATTTGTGAATTTTTTAGCTTACATATATATATATATTTTTTTTTATTTGTGCGTATGAGTTTGTATTATTGCAAGGTTTTTGTATTAAGGGATGACTTTATTTTAGGGAATGACTTTATTTTATTTTTGGCTATTCTAATTCTTTACATTTCCATTTTTAAAACATTATTAAGGTATAATTTGAAATCTACGATTTATTATATTCTGGCTTATTTATACAGCCATGAAATCATTACCACAATCTAAATACAGAATATTATCCATCATCTCCAAAGGATTCCTCCTGCCCCCTTAATTTCTCATTCTTTCCCCTTCAGTTACCACTGCATGCCCAGGCAACCACCGATCTGCTTTGAGTCACTAGAAATTATATTATTTGACTTTCTAGATTTTTATCAAAGTGGAATCATGGCGTATATACTTTTTTTTTTGTCTAGTTTATTTCCCTCAGCATGATTATTTTTGAAATCCATCCACATTGCTATGTGAATCAATAGTTCATTTATTTTTATGGCTGATTAGTATTCCATTGTGTCGATATCCCACAGTTTTGTTTGTTTGTTTGTTTGTTTGTTTGTTTAATGCAGTCACCTGTTGATGGGCATTAGTCTCCAGTTTGGAGTGAGTTCGCCTTGACTATGAAAAATAAAATAGCTATGAGCCTTGGTGTAAAATGTCTGTATGAAAATATGCTTTAACTCTCTTTAGAAGGCTGAGTTGTATAACACAGTAGGCCTATGTCTTTCTTTTTAAAGAAATTAACAAGCTGCTTTCCGAAGTGGTTATACCGTTTCACATTTCACCTGCCAGTTTATGATAGTTTCGGTTGTTCTGCCTCTTTGGTGGTGCTTTTAATTACCTATCATTGTAATTTTAGCCATTCGAATGGATGTGTCATGGTACTTCACTGTGGTTTGATTTTGCATTTCCCTGTTTACTAATGCTTTAGAGCATCTTTTCATGTGATTTATCTCCATCCCTATATCTCTTTAGGTGAAGTACCTAATCAAATCTTGTCCATTTTTAATTGTGTTTGATTTCTTATCAATGAGTATTAAGAGTTCTTTATAAATTCTGGATATAAGTCCTTTATCAGATATGTGATTTGCAGATATTTTCTGCCATTCTGTCCCATGTGGATTTTCTCTTCATTCTCTTTTAGCATGTCTTCCAAAGAACAGAAGAACTTAATTTGGATGAGACCCAATTTTTCAATTTGCTCTTTTATAGATCGTGCTTTTGATGTCACATCTAAGAAATCTTTTCCTAAAGAAAATCAGCAAAATTGAAGAGAACCTTCACCAGAATGTGACTGTGCTGCTTGCTCCTGACTTCACACTTCCAGCCTCCAGAAGTGTGAGCAATAAATTTATGTTGTTTACAAGCCACCCAGTCAGTCTCTGGTACTTTGTTATAGCAGCCGAATGGGATAAGACAGAAGGTATGAGAAAGAAGTCTGCCACCTCTGTCTTCGGGTGTCCAGTGAGAGGGTCAGGGCTCGGATAAGAGTAGAAGTTGTGTAGAATGCGGGTGGTGGATGAAGGCAGACATGGGTACATCTGATATTCCCTACTCCTGTTTCTCAGTCCTGTATTTGTGACAGCTGCTTTTGACTAGATAGTCGTGAATATCCTATCACTTACCACCTCTTTTCTCTGCTCTAAAACATTCTCCAAGGATGCACGTGACAGGGAGATGAAAGTAGCTGCTTCATCATCAAAACTATTCCAGTAGTTGTCATGGGCTTCAGACCAAGATTCTCAAAATATTTTCCTCAAAATCATCGCAAGTCCAAATCTTGTCAACAAAACGGGAGACTTCCAGTTCAGAGGAGGTGGCATAAACCAAGCCCTGCACATCTCAGCTAAGTCCACCTCTCATGCTGGAAATAACACAAGACACAACTAAGGGAAAACTCAGAAAAGTGGAGAGAGGAAGGTGAACCGATTAGGAGCTTCAGGCTTAGAAAGAAATGGCAGACGCGCCTGTTACCCTATGGCCCCCTGCCCAACAGAAGATGTCAACTCAGGCGTGGGGTTCCCCAATCCCCCACTTAGCAACACAAGGCAAGCTGGGTAAGACTCCTCTTCCCTCTCCTTTTCTCATGGAAATGAAATCACTGCCCCATCAGAACTGCAATGTCCTCATGTGGTTTGTCTTATTTATTCTGAGATTTTTATTGTCCGTGATGGGTAACTAAGTAGAAAGGCCAAGGACTTGGGGATGTTTGGATCTATTTACTTCACCCCAATCTTCCTTTTTCTATGAAAAGTATTGCAGCTAGGTATGGATTGGCCCAAATCCTCTCACTTTCCTGTCCTCGAGAACTTTAGATTCTGGCCGCTCATCTCTCAAAGTCACATTTGTTTTGGGAAATCCTTTACCCTGAACTTCATTCTGAGTTTATTCAATTGCATATTGTCACAAGAGTTGAAAACACCTTGAGAGATAGAATGAAAATGTGGGAAAAATGCTCTCAGCAAATAGGTCTCACAGAAAGTCTCAGAAAGTCTATTTTGTAAACCATTTCTGTTTGTTTATATGGGATGTTTTTTCTTTTCCTGTACCTCAAGAGGAAGTAGGCTTTCTGACCCCGTGGTCCTGGCACCTAAAACCCCACTTTCTCCCAAGGAGGTTCTCGATGTTATTCATTGGCTCTGCTATGGGTTGGAGTTTAGCTAAATAACACGGAAAGACGCATCAGGAAATTTGCAGTGCAGGAGCCTGAAATGCTGAGGTGTCGTTTGACTTTTCTTAGAGGATTACTTAGGTGATGGCAAAACAATTTTTTAAATATTGAGATATAATTGATATATAACAGTATATTTTGGGGGGGTGCACAAAATAATGTATATATTGCAAAATGACTACCACAGTTAGGTCTACTGAACATCTATCACGCATAGTTACAAAATATTTTTTTCTTGTGATGAGAACTTTTAAAACCCACTGTCTTAGCAGCTTGCAAATATACAACACAGTATTGTTAAGTGTAGTCACCGCACTGTACATTACATCCCTAGGACTCATTTATCTTATAATTTGGAATTTGTACCTTTTGACCACCTTCACCCGTTTTACTCACACCCTACTCCTCGCCTCTGAGGACCAAACAATCTCTCTGTATCTATGAATTTGGCTTTTATGTTTGTTTGTTTGTTTGTTCTAAATTCCACATGTAAGTGACATCATTCAGTATTTATCTTTCTCTGTCTGACTTAATTCACTTAGCATCATGCCCTCAAGGTCCATCCATGTTGTCACAAATGGCAAGATTTCCTTCTTTTTATGGCTCAGTTATTTTCTGCTGTATATATACATCACATTTTCTATATCCATTTATCCATTGATGAACACCTAGGTTGTTTCTGTGTCTTGGCTTTTGTAAATAACGCTGCAGTGAACAAGGGGGTGCAGATATCTTTTTGCGTTCGTGTTTTCGTTTCCTGTGGGTGAATACCCAGAAGTGAGATTGCTGAATCATATGATAGATCTATTTTTAATTCTTTGAGGAAACGCTATACTGTTTTCTGTAGTGGCTACACCACTTTACATTCCCACCCGCAGTGCACAACACTTTGCTTTTCTTCACATTCTTGACACACTTATCTAATGGCTTTTGGATGGCAGCCATCGTAACAGGTGTGAGGTGATATCTCGTTGTGATTTTGATTTGCATTTCCCTGATAATTAGTGATATTGAGCACCTTTTCATGTGCCTCTTGGCTCTTCGTATGTCTTCTTTGGAAAAATGCCTATTCGAGCCCAATGCCCATTTTTTTAATTGGATTATTTGCTTTTTTTTTCTTTTTTTGCTATTGGGTTGTTCGAGTTCCTTATATGTGTGTGATATTAATCTCTTATTAAATATGTGCTTTGCAAATATTTTCTTCCATTCTAAAGGTTGCCTTTTCAATTTATTGTTTCCTATGTTGTGTAGAAGCTTTTTAGTTTGATGTCGTCTCACTTGTTTATTTTAACTTTTGTTGCCTATGCTTCTAGTATCTCATCCAAAAAATTATCGCCAAAACCAATGTCAAGTCAAGGAGCTTTTACCTATGTTTTCTTCTAGGAGTTTTATGGTTTTGGGTCTTACCTTTACGTTTTTAATCCATTTCGAGTTAATTTTTGTGAGCAGTGTAAGGTATGGGTCCCATTTCATTCTTCTGCATGTGAATATCCAATTTTCCCAGCACCATTTATTGAAGTGTGTGTTCTTGGCGCCGTTGTCAAAGATTAGTTGACTATATATGCGTGGGTTTATTTCTGGGCTCTCTATTCTGTTCCTTTGGTTTATGTGACTGTTTTTATGCCAATTCTCTTGCTCATTTGAGGTGTCACTCTTAATCCACAGCTGTCACAGGAGAGGGTGAGCAGGCACCAAGCCCTAGGCTGCAGAATCTATCTCTAATATGGGCCAGGTTGCAACAGGGTCTCCTTTGCAGTTTGCCCTAAGGTTTTGTGTGTATTGAGGAGTGAAGTCATTTTTACTGTGTATGTTTTGGAGGTTTTTATTTGTATGTGTGACAATATATGTTATGTTTTTTGTTGTTTATTTTTTGTAGAATTCTTGTTTTTATCTCTTCATTGAAATTTGGTTTATGCATTGTTTTTTATTATCATTTCTTTGCTTATTTTTTTGGGGGGGTTTGTTTCCTGTGAAGGTTTGCGTATTTGAATTTGTTGTATTTTGTGCATCCTTTTCACCGCTCTGTCGACTGATGTTTTTTAAATGTGTGTTATTTAGAATTTTCAGTAGTATTTTAATTTTTTATTGTTTGCACTGTACTGTTTTGTGTGGATTATCTTTCGGTTTGTTTCATTATCTGCATTTCTATTTGCATGTGTCATATGTGTTTGCGTGTGTTACCTGTGTTTGTGCGTACTGCTTGCATGTTACATATGTTTGCATGTGCTGCACGTGTTGCTTTGTGTGCATGTTGACTTTCTAGTATATAATGTTGCCTCTTCGTCTGTTGCTGCAGACCTCCATCTCTGACCAGAGGATACCAAACCAAAGCCTACGTGGTGGCATAAGGAAGAATCAAGGTGTGAAGCAGGAGACGATTCTGTCCAGCACTATTCCAGCTGAGCTCTAGTGGGTCTGCAGTATTAGATATGATGAGTGAGTTATGTGGTCCTTTCTGCTTAACAACTGACTTTGGGGAAATAGAAAGTAGTTTTTCATGCACCAACTATGTCATATTGAAAACAAGCAGAATAATGTGGGCAAGTATTCGAAGTCCAAGAGGAAGGGAGAAGAGGAAAGGAAGAAGGCTCGTTTCTCTCAGTCCTCAAATCTGTGCCATTAAATGCACAGCAGTTGAGGGGTCAGCACTCAGGTAAAGGAATAAGAGAGAGGGGGAGCACAGCACTTGCTTTCCAGGTCTTTGGGGTGTATCTGCTTATCCCTCACTGACTGAGTGCTGGGGTGTTGACTGAACCGGCATAGTGAGGGAGGGTTCTTGGGGGTTGGGCAAGATTGCCACCTTCAGCTCAGCTCTGTGCAGTGCTCCACTTCAAGATGTGCCATTCATGTGGCTAAAATTATGATTGGCACCTCTTAGAGTGAAGTAATGCACACAAGTACGACATCGCCTCTGGCCCTCGGATCGCACATATGGCTACCTGCCCACAGCTGTCACTTTTCGACCCTTAGAACCACCCACCTAGTGCTGGTTCAACTCAGGACACTTTAAAGAGCCTTCTAAAACCTAGGCAGGGAGCGTTCCAGGAAGAGCCTCAGCCGTAGGTTCTGCAGGGTTTCACATCACTTTGTTAACAAGGTCGGGGTTGCCACCTTTGGCTGCACTGTGTTCAGTTCCCTACTCAGGAAGGCATCGTTCACATAACGTAGATAAATATATGAATGGCACCTTTCTGAGTAGTGTACTGGGCACTCTGGACAACATTTGTGGTGGCATCGGTGATGGTGGGTGGAGCTTTGGCCACAGAGCTGTAATCCCTTGAGCCCTGGTACTCATCCTTCAATGATGGGCCACCTCCCAGTATTCTCCGAAGCACCCATTCAGAGACCTAGGGCTCCGGGAAAAAGTCTCCCATCTAGGTTCTTCAGGTATTTATAGCTCTTTGTCCGCAAAAAAACTGACCACACTGGGAACAATATTTTGGGTAGCAACGTGAGCCTTCTTCTTTGTGCGTTTTAGTCTTTCCTCTTTGCACAATCCAGATACACTTCCTGCCTTCAAAACTCTTGAAAAGGTTACATCTTAGAATTTACCTTACAGTATTCAAGGCTTCTTTATAGTAGCCTAAACACCCTCCTGCCCTGCCCTACTGAACCTCAAACTCCTTTATGGCGTGATGCTGCCTCTCTCCTCAAGTTTTAGATGCTCCCCAATTCCTTTGAATGTTCTTTTGTAGCCTCAATGATATCATCATATCATATCATCATATCAGTTGACATATATATATATATATACACGCACATATATATATACACATACACACACACACACATATATATATATATACACACACACATACCACTATTGAGATTGACATTGATTTATTATAAAGAATTGCCTCACGTTATTAGAAAGACTATTAAGTCCCAAGATGTTCACTCCTAAGATCTACAGAGTGAGCCAGCAAGCTGGAGATCCAGGGAGAGTTGATGTTTCAGTTCAAGTCTAAAGGCAGGAAAAAAAACTCGTGTCTTAGCTTGAAGGCAGTCAGGCAGAATTCTCACTTCCTCAGTGAAGGACGACCCTTTGGATTTTATTCAGGCCTTCAACTGATTTGATGAGGCCCACCGTCATCAGGGAGCGTAATCTGCCTCACTCGGGTGACCAGTTTTAAATGTTAATTTTATCCAGAAACACACGGAAACACCCAGGTATTTGGTTAAGTATCTGAACACACTGTGGCTCAGTCAAGTTAGCACGTAAAACTTACCATCATAAGTGTACCCCTTGTCTACCTGGAACCCACACGCTTCTCCTTAAAGCCTACTTAGTCTCCAAAGGAAGATCATAACATGACCATAATTCCGCCTAACATGCTACACCTATTCCACATACAGCCGAATATGCACTGACCCACTCCCCAGAAGAGGAGGTGAAATCCTTGATGTTTACTCTTCTTCTTGGTATCCTCTACCTGAAACAATAGGATGTAAAGTTTAAAGTATGTAACTACTGTGATTTAAAGTCAGTACATCTCACTTTACATGACAAAGGGGTAATAGAAGGAAAAAAAATGTTTGCCGTATAATATATGCAAATGTATTCCTAACAGAACAAGGAGGAAGTACAATTACACATTTCCGTAACTAGTTACACGGTCGCACTGTTATTTATAACTACCTTCTTCCACTACCCATTCTCTATTCCCTTTGCCTTCAGCGAGCACCTCAGCTGGTCTTGGATCTTAACTCGCCGGGGGTGGAGACAAAACCTTCTTTCCCGGAGGCCCTGGGCCATTAGTAGTACTGCCTGGACTGAGGTTGTTGTCATTTTCCATTGACCTTAGTCGCAGGGAGCGGTAAGACCAAGGGATGCCCTAAGGGATCTCTTTTATTCCACACATAGTCTTCCTCACCTCAGGACCAGCAGTCCGATTTTCCCTTTGTAGCCTGGATCAACCACCCTAGCAAGCACAGTAACCCCCGTTTCAGACCTTTCAAAAATTAGGAAATATTGCATTGGCTTTCCTTTCTTTGTGTTTTGGGACATCTCTTTGTGGCATTTTAACCAGGACTTGTTCCCATCACCCACCCTAGATCTGTGGTGCAGAAGTTCTGCCTCAGATGCTAAGACAGGCTTTCAGGATTGGCATCTTACTTTCCCCACCCTCTAAATCCAGCTCTGTGGCACAGAAGTTCTACCCAAAGAGAAGTGATGTAGGACATTGAGACTGTCATCTCTGATGTTCTGCCGGAAGTGGTTGATTTAATATAGAGCAGATCACGGAAAAACCCATTCCCAGGGCCATCGTCTAAAACAACAGAGATCTCACTGGTACACAGTTGGAGAAAGCTTGTGTCCCAGTGAAACTAGGTGAAACAGGCTTACAAATGGCAGAAGAGCCAAAAGTTTTATAGAGAAATGCTGTTAAACAGCCAGAGGGGCATGCTATACTCAGACTCTGCATGCGTGGATGAAAATAAAAAGATGGAAAAATATGCGTAATATAAATAGTAACTATAAGAGAGCTGAAGTAGTTGTACTAACATTCGATGAAATAGAGATTGAAAGAAAAATTATTTCTAGAGAAAATGAGAAACAGTTTACAATGGTAAATGGTCAATTAATCAGGAATAAATAACCTTTATAAACGTAACCAGCAAACAAAAATAAAATACTTAGGAAAAATGTAACCAAACAGTGCGATATTTGTACTATGAGAACTATAGGAAATTATTGGCAGAAATTACAGACCTAAGTAAATTTAAATGTATTTATTTAAAAAATTCTAAATTTGTTAAATTGAAAGACAGACCGTGTTCATGGATTGGAAGACAGTATTGCTAAGACAACATTTCACTAGGTTGATATAATGATTATAAATATATAGGTAATCAACATCAGAGTACCTAAGTATATAAAGTAAATATTAGCAGAACTGAAGGAAGAAATAGACAATCCAGTAATAACAGGGGACTTTAATATCCTTTCAAGAATAGATGGGGTATCCAGACAGAAAATCAATACAGGAATAGCAGACTTGAACAACACTATAAATCAGCTGGATCTAACAGACATATAAAGAGCATTCCACCCAACAGGAGCAAAATACATATTCTTCTAAAGTGCACATGGAAAATTCTCTGGTATAGGTCATATGTTAGGTCACAAAACAGCAGATTTAAGAAGATTGAAATGAGATGCAGTGCATGGTCTGGCATCTGTGGGGAACACAGGGTCAGCAGAGCACTTACTTTGTGACACTTATCTTGCCCAGGCATGAGGCCTCTGCTGGAGCCTGCAGGCCCCTGTGGCTGTTGGCACCCCAGATGGCCCTGCGCATCATTTCCTGCCCCTGTCCCCCCAGCCCCTCTTCTCTTGTCCCTGGGGCCGCCGTGCATACCCCACAACCTGGCCAGAACTCTTCGTACCCTTTAGTCTTAAGAGCAGCGTGCCCCAAGCCCCCAGTGACTCCTGACATTGCTTGTCGGCCATTGCTTAGATTCAAGGCCATTACTTAGATTCAAGAGCAGTAGTGATCAAGTTACATTGGCTGCTCAGGTGTTTGAGTCGTATGTTTCTGGATAGCAAAGAAAATTGGTGATTATCAGGCTACCTAGGAGGGCTTTCGCCTGTCTGGAATTTTTATTCATTCCATTCTTGTTTCTTCCACAGCTCTCCAGTGACTTTAATTTTAAGATAATATGTTATCTAGTTGTTTCAAGGAGAGAGAGTTAGCCTATTACAAACAAATATATCCAACCCAAAATCTGAAGTGCATGTGTTTGAATTTTGACACTTAGATTTGTTGATATTTTAATTTTTGGTAAAAGCAACAAACTTGACCTACCCATATGTATCAGGTTTTACCTTGATTTCCTTTACATGAAATCTGAGCTTGCTGGCAAAACCTTTAAATAAGAAATAATCTCTAGATTAATTACCTCAGGTCATAGAAGTTGTTTATCTTGAAAAAGAAGTTAGTATGAAGTATTTTGTAGTAAAGGAAGTTATAGGGTGGGAGTTGCAGAAAGTAGTGTCATAAAAAAGTGAAACATCAGGGATTCTTGGTGAGTTGAAAATAATAACAAATAATAAGGTTATTCATACCAATAGGATGAATCCTAGTTTAAGAGATATATAGTTTTCTTTATTTTTTATTAATAAGATTTTCAAATTATATTTGCATTCTTCTTTGTATATTATAGAAAGATCCATTACTGAAAATGGGCCGGGGATTTAAATTAAGGGAAAAGTTGAAGCAGAAGAAAAGCCAGGATATTTCTGTTTCTTATTTTAAATTCTATATTCAAGGAAATGTAGCCTAGATGATTATAATATAAATAAAATATACAATTTATTGGGTACTTGCCATACATCAGATGCTCTCCTCGGTGTATCAGCTTACTTGATTATTGCAACAACTACTGTTATCTGTTTCATAGATGGGGAAACTGAGACAGAGAAGTTACAGAGTTTGCCCAAGGTCATACACTCATTAAATGACAGTGCTGTCAAGCAGTGAATGTATATGTTCTTTGATCTTAACTGCATGCTATACTATCTTTAGGAATGAGGGCTTGCAGATTAAGAGGTAGATGCAGAACTTGGAGCCTCTCAGAGTGTGTCGAAGGAAGTCGTCAGCTTGAGACTTCAATCAAGTGCAACACACACACAAGTAAGTAAATATATATGTGTGTGTATATGTAAATATATACACATACATGTGTAATATGTATGTATATACGTGTAGGTATATGTATATATATATGTGTGTGTGTGTGTATATATATGTAATTTATAAAATGAAATGGGTGAGAAGGTCCACAGTTTGAGGAGAGATCCTGTGCTGGGCTGTCTGAAGAGAGAATTCTGAGGGACGCTGAGAATTTTAGTATTTAATAGTTCCTTGGAAAATATCCATTGGTCAGTTGAAAAAGTTTTGAAGAATTAATTTGATTATTATCTACCTGCGATCATGTGGGCAGTAATGTGTAAAATGCGTCTTTCCTGACTCTGCATTTAGGATGCTATATTACATAAGCTCTGCTGCCGGGGGGTTAAATGGGAAAGGCCATCCGAAAATCCTTAAGAAAAGATAACACAGAAATGGCTCTAAAAGCAGGTAGTTGGTTCATTAGAAAGGGAGGAGGAGGGTGGGCCTAAGAGCCATAGTGTTATGACCATGTCACACTGCATTATTCACTCTCCTGTGCCATGTCCCTAAATTTCACCAATCTTAATATATAATTTGAATAAATCATCGCTAATCAAAACTCATCGGTTTAGAGGAGTCTTTTCATTGCTTTTGACTTATGTCCAGTTGTTTTATTTATGAGAAATTTACTTTTATAATACTTAACATTTGGGGGACTGTACTTTCATTGTAGGTTCATGATAGGATGTGCGAGGAGACGCAGATCGGCTGCAATCTTTTTTATTACATATCCAAGACAGGTGCTTTTTCAGTATTATAAGTTTGGATCTTAGGTAAGTGTCCAGCTGGAATTAGGAAGAGTGGATCATAATTGTGCCAGATTTGTCCCTTTACACATTTAAAGGCATTTGCAGAATGTCTCTAACGCACAGATTTTTGATATGAGGGGATGCATAGTGGAATAAGAGCTGGGACCTGCCTTCAGGGAACCTGTAGTCAGGTCAGAGAGGAAGAGGCATGTATGTGGAAAAGCATAATAAACAGAGGACAGTTGCCTGTCCCTTGGTAGGGACGGAGGTGAGTACTCCAGTGATGTTCATGTTGACCAGATGTCAGGACTTGAGCTCCTCGGGTTCCTCATCTCATGCAAAGCTCACCTTTTCACTAGCATTTAGCATCTCAGATATTCCAGAATTAGATTGTCTGTTACAGAGTTTGGGGGAGGTCCATTCTCCCTGGTGTATCCGGGTAAAAGGCTGGCGCTCGGCGCTGCAAAGCTGCAGTAAATTCTGAGTTGAAGATTTCATGCCTGTTTCTTAAGGTTTTAATTTTACACGGTGTTACAGTAGTGCTTTCCCCCAGAAGGCAGGTTAGTCACAGCTCGGCAGTGAACACAAAGACATGTCAGTGCTTCCCCCAAACTTACTTTGTACTTAAATTTCTGGAAGCTACGTGTAGTTCACAGACAATACCTATTCTCAGTATTCTCAGTGCACAAACAATTGGACCGAGCGAAGAACCTACTTTGTTCTCAGCAATAAATTTTATGTTATTCAAGTCTCCTGCTATGGAATCACTCAAATTCTGTCCTTACATAGAAACCTTACCATCTGAACGCCAAATCCCTTTACCCTCCCACTCATTATTCCACCTTCTTTCTGAGACTCTAGAACTTTCCCAGTGCTTAGAAACTCTTCTCTGATGTCACTATATAGAGATGAAGATGGTACCCAGAACTTCTCATTTGGTTACTCTTCTTATGTTTTTAATATTAACTTTTAAAAATATTATGTGTGAAGGGATGAAGTGACAAAAGAATCATTTGAGTGTGAATAAATCCCGCATTAGCTTTCTCCCCCAATTGTTCTTGGATTATTCTTTCTTAATACAGGACTAAGTGAGAGAGAAAGAGGCGAGAGAGAGGATGTCAAGAGCCACAGCAGGTCCTGAAGGTAAATTGTCAATGTTACATTGTTCTGTTGGGAAATGGGGTAGAAACTAGTGTCACCTCTGATATAAGCTCATTTAAACCACGTAGGGTTGAGTTGACATTTCTCTTTGTGAATTTTTGTGCCCAAATCTCAGTCATATCAGCTTACCCCACTCCAAGCTGTGGGAGAAAATTTAGGTTGCAATGTAGAGAAATTGTTCTTTGTCATCTAACATTAGAGGAAGGGTATCTCACGTGACCAATGGTACCGTGTATATGCTCCTTTCTGAACCCTCACCATGTTCCATATGCTTGTCTGGTACAGTGACTACTCTGAGTTTGTCCTCATTTTTGTATGTTTAGATGGTAGTGGTGAGAGTAATATATATGTACATTTGGTTTGGGGTTGTAATTATATGGGGGTGTGCTTCTTGTATGGGTGTTTTCATTGGATTGGTTTTGATACCGAGTTTATGAGTTTTATTCTTTATATTTCTATTATTTTTGTATGTTTAAGTTTGGTTTTAATATGCTGTTGGATTGGTTTGCTGGTATTTTATTGAGTATTAGATTAGAACTCTTGAGAGATTTTATATTGCCTTGAGAGTGAGAAGATTTTATATCGACTTTATTTACCCTTTTATTTGGGGGCAGGGTGGTGTCCCTACTCACATCAGGGTCCCAAAAGGCAGAAAGAAATTGGTTTTTTAAAAATTGGTTTTATATATACACACACACACACACACACACACACACACACACACATATAAATATGTGTGTGTGTGTGTGTGTGTGTGTATTTATATTTATACACCTCCCCCCACAAAGCTATCCCTCTCTTAAACCACATCAGTACGTTGCCTTGGTGACTGCTATTATTCTTTTGTGTTCAGAAAATGTTGTATAACTCTTGTCTAGCTTTCCTTCATCAGTATCATGATTTTGAGATTCATCCAAGTTGTTCTGTGTATCAATAATTCAAACATTTTAATGACCGAGTGGTTTTCCAATATATATATTGACCATGTTCATCTACTTATCCGTTGATAGACATTTGGGTTGTTTCAAGTTTTCGGCTATTATAAATAATGCTGCAGTGAACACCGATGTACAGTTGTTTTGTGCAAACATTTGTTTTAGAATAGCAAGATCCTACGAGAGACTTGTGTTTAACTTTTTAAGAACCTGCTAATCTACTTTCTAAAGTGCTTTTACTGTTTTTACATCTCCACCGTTCCAGTTCCTCTGTGTCCTTAACAACACTTACATATTCAGTCTTTTTTTTTTTTTCATTTTAGCCATCCTAGTAGGGGTAAAGTGCCGTCTCCTTGTGATTTAATTTTGTATTTCCCTAATAACTAATGATGCTGAGCATTTTATGTGCTTGCTTACCATTCATATATGTTTTCTAGAGAACTTTATTTGTAAGGGTAAAAAAACTGGAAATGACCCACATTTCCTTCAATAGGTGTGGTATATCCATTCATTGGTATACTATTCGGCAATAAGAATAAATGAACTACTGATATATACAGCATTTTGGTTGAATCTCAGAGGCATTTTGCTGTTAAAAGAAGTCAGTCTCAAAAGGTTGCATACTGCGTGATTCCATTTGTATGTTATTCTTGAAAAGATAAACTGATATTAATGAAGAGTAGATGAATAATTCCAAGGCTTAGGAGTAGAGGAGAGCGTAACCACAAAATGATAACAAAAGGCAAGTATCTAAGATGATGTAACTATTCTTTATCTTGATAGTTGTGAAGTATACCGAAATCTATCCATGTTTTAAAATCATAGGACCATACAAAAACAAAAAATTTCAATTTTACTGCACATTATTTTCTCATCTATATGCTCTTACTGTATGCAAATTTTTAATTTTTTTTAATTTCTAAAGACTTTATTTTTCAGAGCAATTTTAGGTTCACAACAAAATTAAGAAAGTATATGGATTTCTCATATACCTCCTGCCCCAACCCAGGCACAGCCTCCCCATTATCAACATCACTCACCAGAGTGGTATATTTGTTATGACTGTTGACCCTACATTGACACATAATTAGCACCTAAAGTCCGTAGGTTACTGTAGTACATTTTTTTCTTGGTCTCAGGTTTTTTGTTTTTTGTTTCACGTGTACATTCTCACTCCTATAATTACAATGCATAGTAACTCAACAGGAAAACTTTTTCTATTGACTGACTTATGGTACTCCTAAAAAATTAAATGTATCATCCTTAGAACATAAATGCCAGCAACAAAGGGAACTCCGCCAAATGGCTACTTAAGCCACTATCTCATAGTGCTTCTCCACCTGCTAGGTTCTGGTTTCTCATGGACTGTAATTTCACCTGTCCTATGGACCATCATGCCCACTCCTACTTTATGACACCTTTCTATGCATTCTTTTCACCTTAGCAGCCTGATACTAGTCCAAACCATATCCTTGCAGACAGAAGGTTATTCTTGTTGCTTTTTAATTTATGCCAAGCCACTTGATAAATCAGGCCATTGGATTGATTGTCCTTCAGCTTTTCTTGGACAGAAATCCATTTGATGGTGTGAGAGGTGGGGGCTTAGTACATTATTTTAAAAAATATCTTTTGTGTGTACAAATCTTCTCTGCGCATATCTTTACACCATGTCCCAGTCTTAGTTGGTCAAGGTAAATAGCCCCTGGAACATATGTCTCAAAATGTAAAGATGGAAAAATATTATCTCGAAAATCATATTCCAGGTTTCAGTTTTTATATTTAATTCTCTAATAACAGGAACCTGGAATCCTTAGAGAGATGATTGATTTGGGGGCAAGGGAAGGTTAAATGCAAGGTGAGCCCTGAGCTATTTGGAATACCAGAAATTAAGGAAGTATTTCCGAAAAAAGAAGAAGGCATGGAAAATGACCCAACCTGAAAGAAATTCCAATTGTCAAAATGAACGATTTGATTGCAAAATCAATAACACTAGTATTAGGTTAAAACTCAAATAATAACATTAATATTGATGAGCCCATACTGATATAAATAAATTATTGAATAAGTAAATATATGTGGGAGAAGCTACAAAAATTCCTTACAAAAGAATTCTAAATATCTGTAGATACACCCCTCTCCAAATGGCATGAATACCTCTCCACTTGAATGTGGGCTGGGCTTTGTGACTCATTTCCAAAATATAGTGCATGGAGAGTGAAAAATAGTGACTTTACAGAAATCTGGCAGACAGATACCATCTTAACCAAGAATTTAAAGGTTAATACTACCAGTGATAAGTTATGTGAATACACTTCCTGATATGACGCAATGAGAGGGGTACTTCATCTCTGTGGTATTCCCCAAACTCACAACCCTAGTCTGATTTTTGAAAAAATCAGAAAAAACTCAATTTAAGGAACAGTCTAGAAAATTTCTGACCATTACTCTTCGAAACTGTAAAGAGCATGAAAAACAAAAAAGGAATAGGAAATGTTACTGATCAGAGGAACAGAAGGAAATGAATGGAAAAAGTGGTAAAATCCAAATATTGTCTATAGTTTTGTTAATGTTATCGTGCTGTTGTTACTTTCTGAGGTTTTACTAAGATACCATGCTTATTTAAGATGGTAATCTTATGGGAAGTTGGGTGATGGGTGTATGAGAATGTTCTCTGTACTAGATTTATAGCTTTTCTATAAACCGAAAATTATTCCAAACTAAATGGAAGAAAAACAAAGAAACAGCAACTAAAAAGCATCCATCCGATTCTGCTTCTGCCTGGCATACTGAACAACGAAAGGTGTGGATTTCAACCTAACAACATGAGAACGTCAGGTAAACACCTAACTTGATTTTTCTTGAACACCTTAGAGATCCAAGTTTACTGATCTATTAAGTGGCTTGATTTTCAGGAAAGATAGCCGCCTCCAAGGAGAAATGGGATATAGAGCTTGGCTTACCAGTGACAGAAGAAGTGAAGAAATTATACTGGGCTAGCAAGTACCCAAGGAACAAGCAAGAGCAGTCTCCCACTAGCAAAGGACCTGGAGAGAGACCCCTGTGTGGCTTAGGTGTGATGGATGTCAGAGATCAATGAGTAAAGCAGAAGCATTGAGAAAAGTCCTCTGGCACCTAGACATCACCCTAAGAACCAAACATGCTAGCGGAGATGAAAGCCTGGTGGCATTTAAGCTAACCATAACAATAAAACCCAACCCCAGGTTAATAACTAACAAGACAGATCCAACTGCCCCTATCACATAAGGCAAGCCTGACAGAAGAAGCAGTGTATTCATTTCCAGGTACAGATATCATTTACCTCATTCTCTACTGCTCTACACATAATGTTCAGCATCAAATAAAAATCTTAAAGCACACACATAAAAGAAAGACAAGGAAGCCTGGTACTGAGAGACAAAGAAATCCATAAAACTAGATTCAGACACGATTCAGATATTAGAACTCTCGGACATGGAATATACCATAACTCTGATTACCATATTTAGTATCTAGTACAAAAATTAGACATCTTGCGTGAGCAGATGGGGAACTTTGGCACAGAGATAGAAACTGTAAGAAAGAGTTAAATAGAAATGCTACAAATAGGGAAAACACAATGAAGTACTTTCAAAGATAAAGCTTTCTTTTGATGGGCCCACGATTATTATCTCAGTGCCTTGCAAAGGCAGAAAGCTGTGAAGGCTTGAACGAGAGCTGCATGGATGTGGGGGCGGAGGGGAGTAAGCGGATAGAGCTGTCACACCGAGCCATTCAGTGTGCAGTGCCTTTCGCAAGAAGGTGTCATTCATGTACACTAAAATATGAATGGCGCCTTTTAGCGAAGAGCAATGCACAACATGTAGGCCATAAGTGGTGGCCCTGGGAATGGGGTTGTGGCCGCAAGCACTGAGATGCTGGGCTACCTACCTCAGGGAACATTCCATGCCATATACAAAACTATACACAGGAACTTAGTGGGCTCCTGGAAAAACACTTAGGTTCATCAAGAATTTATATATTTTTGCCGAACGAGGCCCTGACTAAAGTGAGAAAACCGTGGTATTGGGACACAGCCTTCCTCCCTTGTCAGCTGAGACTTTTCCCTCGATGTTGCCAAACTCCCAAACCTTTTTTCACCTATCAGCTTCTCATCATTTGCGAGACTCCTCTTTCAGTGCTCCCCAAATACTCCTGCCTCGCATTCTTCCACCGCTTCATGCCAAAGTCCATTTTCCTCTCAGACCGAAACATCAGCTTACTTTTTCCAGCTTTATTGAGCTACAATTGAAAAAGAAAAAATTACGTGCATTTGGGTTGGATATGATTTTTAAGGTGTAAAACATGATAATATATGTAGACGGTGCAAAATGATTACCACAACCAAGTTAATTAACACATCCATCAACTCACACAGTTACATTTTTTTATGATGAGAACACCTCAGATCTACTCTCAGCAGTCTCCATGCCGTACGTTACACCCCAAAACTTATTCATCTCATAGCTGGAAGTTGTACATTTGGCTAACATCTCCCCATCTACCCCAGCCGCTACACCTCTACTCTGTATGAGTTCGACTTTTAGATTCCACATTATAATTTAAATCATAGAGTATTTTTCTTTCCCTGTGTGGCTTATTTGGACAGCTATATATGCTAGGGAAGGAGGCTGTTAATTTTACATCCCTGTATTGAGAAACGGGAGCTCTCTTTATTTGCCCTCATAGGCGATCTCTCTGTAATCACATCAGGGCGTTCCACAGATAACACGTTTGTGCGAATTTGCGGATGACCTCCAAGCAGTACGTACCTCGCCGTACCCCAGCACTTGGGGGAGTTTAGGTTTTTAAACTAGAGGGTAGAAATACTGTTTTCCCTTCCCGACACGTTTGACAGCGTACAAACCAAGTCTGTTACTCGCAGCGTCCACCTCCCTCCTTTCTGCACTCAGTTTTCTAGGGCACTGATGTATCCTAACTACCTATAACATAGGCTGCGTTGTGATCGGACTCACTTGGAATTTGTCCTGATCATTTTGCTTGTGCTGTTTGTCGGCGCATTTAGTTTGTTTAGAGAGAATTTGCTTGATTTGAGTTTGTTTTGGTATTCTTTTTTGTTTTCTTATTAATTCAGGTAGTAATTTTTGTCACTTAAATAAGTGTTCCCATTTGTTATTTAGCTAAATTTCACCGCTGTGTTTATGCATGTCTTAGTCAGCTCAGGCGGACATAACAAAATACTATAGATGAGGTGGCTTAAACTACAGATATTGCTTTTTTCACAGTTTTGGAGGCTAGGCATTCAAGATCAAGCTGCTAGTGTAATTAGTTTCTGGAGAAATCTCTCTTCCTGTCTTACACCTCTGTGTGTTCACATGACCTTTCCTTGGTGTGTGCACTTGGATAGTGACCAAGCTCTCCGGTGTCACTTCTTTCAAGGACAATGATAATCCCAGTGTGAAGACCCCACCCTCATGAGCTCCTCTAAACCTGATTATCTCCCAAAGGCCCCATCTCTAATGCCATTACATTGGGTGTCAGACTTTCACCATACAAATTTGGGAGGAACACACTTCAGCCCAGAGCAATGTATTTCTGTATTTTATTTTCCACATTGTGTTTTGTAAAATTTCATATTAAATTGTGGATATTTGTTTTTGTAGGATTTACATATGACAGCTGAATTGCTTTTTGTCTTTATCTTTGGTGCATGTGTGCATTATGATTTTTTATGTTCTTACTGAGTATCGATCTTTCTCCATTTTGGATGTTTCTGTATGTTTCTTAGCGATTGGTATGCCTTTGTGCTTATACTTAACTTGAAGTTTGGTTTTTGAATGTCAGAGACTTCATTGGGGACTGTTGCGTTTGCCTTTATTTGTGAATGCATGTATATTTGTCTGTGTAAGGTTTTAGGTGTATGTATAAAGTATGTTTATGTGAATTTGGTTCATCTCGTGTAAGAATTGTTTTTTTAATATAATTTTTGTTGTAGTTGTTGTATTTACGTCATCTTTTCTTCTAAAGAGCCTCTGAACAGCAAAGGAAACAACGAAGTGAAAAGGAGCCTATAGAATGGGAAAAAATATTTGCAAACCATATAACTGATAAGAGGTTAATACATTTAATATACAAAGACCTCTTACCACTCAATAGCAAAAAAAAAAATCTGACTAAAAAATGGGCAAAGTATTTGACAGCTACTTTGCCAAAGAAAACATATAAATGGCCAACAGGTACATGAAAAGGTGATCAAGGTCACTAATTGCTAGGGAAATGCAAATCAAAACTACAGGGAGATCTTGCCTCACACCTGTTAGAATGGTTGTCATCAAAAAGACAAGAGATAACAAGTGGTGGCCAGGATGTGGAGAAAAGGGAACCCTTGTGCACTATTGGTGGGATGTAAATTGGTACAGAAACTGTGGAAATTTATGGAGTTTCCTCAAAAAATTAAAAATAGAACTACCATATGATCCAGCAATCCCACTTCTGCATATGTAAATAAAGGAAATGAAATCAGGATCTCAAAGAGAGTCTGCACCCCCTTGTTAATTGCAGCATTATTCACAGCAGACAAGACACGGAAACTATGTGTCTGACCATGAATGAACAGATGTAGGAAATGTCACACTCACCCCTCCTCAGAATATTCAGCCATGAGAAATAAGGAAATCCTGCCATCTCAACAACATGGATGAACCCAGAGGGCATTATGCTAAGTGAAATCAGCTGGACAAAGACAAATAATGTATAATCTCTTATACGTGGTATCTAAAAAAGTTGAGCTCATACATATGGAGAGTAAATTGCTGGTTACCAGGGAATGGC